>NC_056750.1:115365861-115558361 GCF_019279795.1 Protopterus annectens | reverse complement strand
CCTGCAAAGCTTTCAATGCCCTAACCCTTTTGATAGCTTGCAAATGGTCTGTAAAGTAACCAAGACATCCTAGATAGTTGCATTAGAATCGGTAGGGGAATGTAAAACGATCACGTAACAATACTCCAACAGGCTAGGGCTGAGTTAACGATATCAATGGAAAAACATCCAACGATAAATCAAACAAAATCAGGATCTCAAATGCTAACATTTTTTTTAAACTTAAATTTAATGCAAATAAACAAGCAAAGCGTTTGGGGGACTTCCCTTTTTCAATGCATTATAAAAATACACATATCCTATATACTTTTATGCATATCATGAAACTGTAAAAAAACAATCACTAGAATTTGTTTTCAAATATTTAAAGCACCAGAACCAATAAATGATACATTCTCAGTATCCAATACATTACTAGTTACATCTTACAATGCAATATGAACACAAACGATTTAATTAAAATCATAGCAGCCAGGAGTTTTACAAATATAATCAGCTTACATTATCTACAGCTTTAATTGTTTAATTTTCAGTACAGGTTTATGTTGGCATAAGTGTTGGCCATGGAGCTTTCTATTGCTACAACTGATAATTGATAGTATATTTGTTGTTCAAACAAAAAAGACATTGCTAGTCAATACTATATCTATTAGAAAACAGTTTAAATTTTTCTGCATGTATACACAGTATTAATACATAAATGTTCTTTAACACTAAAATATATAATGCATTAGGCTGTCTGCAATAGCTGTAGTAGTTTTTATGTTGGAAAATGCAATAGGAATTTGAAAGACAATCCCCCAAGTTTACTAATCTTCTGTGCAGGACTAGTCTAGTCCTAGTCTAGGTGCGTGGATGTGCCCATCGCTTAGCTACGGTTAAAGCAGCTTAAGCGGCTGAAGAGGATAACAAGGAATATATATGCAAATGAAGCAGCACAGCAATAGTGTAGTGGTCAGAGCATTTGCCTAACGAGCAGGCATTCCCGGTTCGAGTCCCACTGCAGCACATTCCATGTGAAATCTGTATATGAACATTTTTTTTACATTTTATTTGCTGTATAACCTACTAAATAACATTTAAATGTGAACTGGAGTACTGCATTAAATGCACATGTGAAGTGTCAGTGTCATAATGAATAAGGTACTAGTAAACAGGTTTAAGCACAAATAAGTAGTAGTAAGCATATATAAGCACTAGTAAGCGTGTTTAAATGCATTTGCGCGGGTGTAAGCATTGCCTACTGCATTAAATGCACATGTGAAGTGTCAGTGTCATAATGGATAAGGCACTAGTAAGCAGGTTTAAGCACAAATAAGCAGTAATAAGCATATATAAGCACTAATAAGCGTGTTTAAGTGCGTTTGCACAGGTGTAAGCATTGCCTACACAGATTAAGCAAAGTAGAAGCTAACTGAGTGTAAGAAACTGTAACTGGAGGTTAGCATTGCTTAGCTCCACGCAAACATGCGCACACCCGCTTACAACTGCTTTAAAGTGCCTTAATCACTCTGTACCCAACGGCCCGTGTTCTGCCCAGCAACAAAATAAACATCTTCTGCACGGCTCAAACTCAGGACACTGTACACCACAGTCACAGTAGTTAACCACTAAGCCATCATAGCAATACCTATAAATGAGGTATCAGCAAACTAATCCTCACCACAGGAAAATCAAACCAAACATGTAAACTGAATCTATGTACAGTGTGATGTATAACCTGTCACAGGACATAAATATGTGAACTAGAGTACTGCAGCAAGCATAGATTTGAGGTGTTAGTGTAATAAAGTGTAGAAGTCCCCAGGACCCCATACAGTGTATGTACACATGAATCATGGATACCAGACAATTATATAACCTGTAATGAGTAATAAATCACTACCAAAAGGCAAATATGGTACTAATTAACTATTAAGCAATGCTAACCGCAGCACAGCTCAACTTAGTGAGTGTAAGCAATGTGTAGGGGAGCCAATTTAATCTGCCTAGTGGTATACCTCCTTAAGCACTGCCAACCTTAGGTAAGCAGGTGTGCACCTAGCTTAGCCTTTTCAAAATCGGCCAATCACGGAAAAGTGCGGGAAATTGGACGTATTTAAACCCCACAGGCGGGAATACGTCCCATAACTGGTTGTAGCTTCCTACTGCAGGCAAAATGTATGGTGTGGGTGAAGGCACTCGATTTAGAGCACAGCGCTGGGGCATCCAGGAGTCAAACACCATGGTATGGCTCCTGGTAAAACACCATGAGCAGAGACTACTGCAGGGCCAGTACCAGGGCTTTCAGCATAAAATGGAGGCCTGGGACAGTCTCGCCCGTGACCTCACCAGTGCCACAGGTATCCCCCAGACTAGTGAGCAGGTCAGGCACCACCATGCTGACTTGAAGTGGTGGAGGGAGGATGTACTGGAACAGTGGATTCAGGAGTCTCGGCAAATGTCTAATGCCCCAGTACTGAGTAAGTACTCATTCTACTAAGTAGTTAATAATTGCCTAGCTTGTTTATACTATGGATAGGTATGGCTAAATATCACTGTATTTCTCTGACAGCCTCAGATGAGTGGGCTGAGAACCAGCAAGCCCATGATGCTAGGTTGCAAAGGCTGTGTCGTGAGGCAGGTTAGTATTTTCCTGCATGTACTGTCATAACAAATAAATATAAGAGCCTTAGAAAGTGTTGTACCAGTAGAAATAAATGTGTAATATTCTGTGAATAAAGGTATAACCCCAGGAGTGCGCCTGTGTACTCTTCTTTCTTGTGTTGTTGAACTGTTGCATACTATAAATAGTACTGTTGTATTAAACAGTGTTACCCACACTGTGGTATGCAGATAAAATGTGTATGAAGTTCTGTATAACAATGTTGGAAGTGCCAAGAGGTCAGTCATATTGTACAAGTGAGGGAGACTTAGATAGAAAACAGTAGAAAGCTTCACATCAATTCTCTGATGGCACAGTGTACTGTGATGTTAACTATAATTTTGTTGTCACACACAGCATGGGTTTGAATCCCTGGAGTGCTAGTAAGTTGTATGCGTAATCATACCCCACAACTGTACAGATTTTGTTACAATGTTCAGATATAAAGTTGTATGCATAATTACACCCAACTGTACAGAATTTGCTAGAATGTTCAGATAGAAAGTTGTATGCATATTCATACCCCACAACTGTTCCAATCTGTCCAGCATGTCCAGATAAATGGCTCACATCACCAGCCTGGTACCCCATTCCCTGGAAAAATCAGTGTGATGATCCAAGAAATGTACTGATAGTCAAACGTGTACATAGTCAGAGAATGTATATGAAAACAAACCTGTCATTCTAGCACCTCACCCAAAGTGTATGAGAGCAATTCTCAACATATGTTGCATTAACACCTGCATCTTGTCATGCCTGTATGTAAGACACAGTTCACATATATAATAATCTATAAACATACCAGTGTACAATGTAAGGCCATTGGGTAGTGTAATAATACATGTAAGGGACAGATCACTGCAGTGACTAAAAATGTTGTGAAAACTACAAGGATATATTAGTTGTTAATTGAACTCTCTCTCTCTCACCCCTGCCATATGTGCAAAAATAACCCAATGACACACCTCAGTCGGTATGTGTACACTCCAAACTTTTGTTGGGACATATGTCCCAATGATTTATAAATATTCATATTTGTTTCTATGCATGTGCCATGTTAAAATACACCCATATTGGTGGCCTGTTGCCATAAATGAAACCTGCATGCTGTTGTAATGCCCACTGTTGTTCCATATATGCATGTGTTCTGCTTGCTCTGCAACTGTTTTAAATCTGGTGTTTTGGGTTAATGGGAATACCTATGCATACTGTTACAACTAATCCTGAATGCTGTTGACTATTACTAACCCATATCTGTCATAAACCTGCTACAACATAGCTTGTATGAGAAGGCCGGTCCCAGCGGACCCACCTGTCCCACCTCAGCTGGCCATGGCACCGGGCACCAGCACATCTGGGGCCCAGCCTGGGACCTCCTCCTCTGTTGGCCCTGTGCCACCATCATGTGGAACCGCTGCAGGGGATGGGGCTCACCCCCCCGTGAGTGTGCAGAGAGAAACCTGTCACCCATTGACATGTCTGGGCTGTGGTGCGTAGGGAGCTCAATCTGGAGTTTCGAGACCATGTACGCCAGCTTGAGGGCTGAGTGGCGCAATTATAGGGTGAGCCTGTCCCTCCTACACAGCCCCCAGCACAGCCACATTTGGGGCCATGAAGGTGCAGTGGTGACTGCCCATGGGTGGGGACCTCAGTCCCACTGTTTACATTTGGGGGGTCATGGGCTTGCGACTTCCAAACACCTCTCCCCATCCAAGGTGTTTATCCCCACAGGCTTGCAGGATCTGTTTATTTTGTTGCTGGGAAGAACACGGCCAGTTGGATATAGAATGATTAAGGCACTTTACAGCAGTTGTAAGCGGGTTTGCGTGACGCTAAGCACTGTTAACCTCTGGTTACAGTGTCTTACACTCAGCTTCTAAATTGCTTAACATGTGTAGGCAGTGTTTAGCTCCACGCAAACCTGCTTACAATTGCTTTAAAGTGCCTTAATCACTCTGTATCCAACAGGCCATGTTCTACCCAGCAACATAATAAACAGCTCTTGCAAGGCTCAAACAAAGGACCCTGCACACCCTACACAGGGTGATGTACTACTAAGCCTTGACAGATACAAAGAAATTCCATGTTTTCAGAAACATGTCATCCAGTCCTGTCATGCAACAGTACAGAGAATGTATACCAACACCTAGATGTCTGTGTGTGTAATTATAGTAATATCTAAACAGATACAACATATCTATATATGTAGATATATATATATATATATATATATATATATATATATATATATATATATATATATAAATGCACATATATACATGCATCTGCCTAAAGTGACACATATGTGTCTACATCTATATGTCTACATATACACAGCACGTTACATATGTGTACGCAGATATATATCTATGTAGGTATATACGGACATAGTTATATATATCTTAGTAGATATATATATATATATATATATATATATATATATATATCTATATAGGTATATATGGCCATACATCTGTAGATAGCAATGGCAGATTAACAAATACACTTATGTCCACATGCACCGTTAATGAGGTTTAGAGGCCCCACACACTATATGTCTCATATGAATAGGCATTCCTCCTACAGCCAAACACATGCATCCTGCAATACACTACCAAGTACAGTCTGCCACCCATAGGAAATGTAATATGTGGAAGCCATCAACATCCCCTGGATACAGATACACAGACACAGATATGCAGATACAGATATACACACACACACATATATATATATATATATATATATATATATATATATATATATATATGTGACTACACATACACATGCAGATATATGTACAGTAAGATACATATGTAGAAGGTGCACACAATATGGAACAGCCACTATGCCTACAGTTAACACCTGAACAACTGGACACTGTATGGGCCACACATACAAATGTCAATCGTTGCCTGCAACATATACCCATTGAGAGGTCAAAGGAAAGACAGCACACCCAGGTTTTCAGAAATGGGAAACCATTAATTGTGTACTATTACAGTTCTATATGCCATGTCATATAGCTGTCCAGACACTGACAACCATATAAACAGTGTACTGCAACTGTGAAACAGTTACACTAATACAGTAGTCTAGAAAGGTTCACAACTGTTGCTGTCCAGGCCAAGCCCTTCAAATTATACAATAGTGAAGACAGACTTGGCCACAGGATACCAAACAATCAACAATATGTACTGCAGGTGTGTAGTTTTCACTTTTTTGGTCATGATTTATTATTTTTTTAAGTTTTATTATTTTTTTAAGATTTATATAAACAGGAAATGATGTCATACCATTTAATTTGCATTTTCTATAAATAGGGTCTGTTGAAGTATCATGACCATGCCACTGAAGAAAGCAAACTGCTGAAACCGGTCTGGTTCACAATAAATGATTATTCTGCTACACCTACTCGGGGTGCTGGATTATTTCTTTCTGCATTCATGTTTGGTTTATCCGTGCATCTACCGTATGTGCTAGCCTGCTCTTTTTGCACGTGTTTCTTGTTGCTGGCTGTTGGTGTCTGAGGGTGCAGCGTCTTGGCAGTGGATTCAGTATCTGTGGCGAGGATTCTTCTCCCTCAACTTGTGGAATTATAACAGTCCCACCATCTGTTGCTATTGGGTTTGTGGAGATTGTCGCACTTTCGTTTTTGTATTTTTGCCAATCCTTTGCCCATCCAACATATTTTTGCAATACTGTGTTTTGGCTTGTCGTTTTTTAGCGTATACACAGTATTCGGTCACCATTTTGTGTTGAGCTTGGTCGTTTCTTCAATTAACCATTTGGATTATCACAGTCTTGCGACGACTATCCAGATTCCTGAACTAAGAACATTCTTTGGATTACTTTATTGGGATTTCTCTTGAACATACTGGTCGCTACTTAGTCTACCTGGTTGCACGTGTTTATACTGTTTCGAAGGATACAAGTACTGTTTCTTTTTGATTTTTCCATTTACTTTTCATTTTTTTGGAACTTTATATAAGAAATATAACCAAAATTATTTTGACAGTTATTTTGGCATGTCGCTATATGCAGGGAATGTGATTCTTACGTTTTCATCATTACTTTGTCTGGGGCTGTGGAACTAATATTGTGTAGATTGGAAGCAGTATCTATACATTAGAATTGTGCATATTTTCATGTTCTACAGGAAACACTACAACTTATGTCATTGTGATTGTATAGGGTAACTATATATATAGGGCATTATTCCTAAACACAGATGGTTCAGATTTAGTCAATTTGTGAATTTTTTTCTTGGCATAATTCATTTTTTCCAGCTCATTGTACCAATTGATTTGGACGTGATTTTGTCACCAACCCAGGATATTTCTGAACAACCATCCAGATATTTGGCTTTATTGGACTTTGTGACTGGGAATATTGCTATTTTCAACAACTGGTCCTTGTCTAAATGTGCACATGGAGCTCTTGGATACAAGTACTGTTATAGGACATTCAGTCATCATTACTTTTACTTGGGTCTGAATTGGACTGGTCTATCAGCTGTGTTTAACGAAGAGCTTAATGCCATTAAGCACCTTGCTTTACCTTGCTCTTATTAGCTTTGTTGATTTTATTGCTTGTAATTTATAATTTCAGTTACAGCACTATGTATGCTGGGTCATCTGTGGGAACCATTTCTCTTTGATCCAATATATTTTGATTAGTTTTGTCAACATATTAGGGTGAGGTGCCATGGCGTTATACTAATTCCAAGTTACACTTTTGAACATCATTGCATTTTCTATGCTTGTGTTTAGTGGGACACAACATAACTAGGGCTATTGACTGTGCAATAATTTAAACATTTTTTTGTACAAGATATACATATACATTGTGCAGCACTATATTTTTTGCTCACACCTTGCCTTCAACATTTTTTTGATTGTACAGAATTTTCTGATGGTTAGGTGGGTACATGAACACAACAGCATCAGCTTGGTGATTTGTCAACAATACGACATGACGGATGTAGTTTCAGTCTCATTATGTAAATGTTTATGTGAGCACAATCCAAATATAGTATATTTTTCTGGGTTTCCTGCGTAGCACTACGATCAGGTGTTACATTTTTTATGCTTTCTCATTATTGAGTCCGCTGCATTTTGGTAGGGGCCTTTGTCAGTTGTGACCACACTGTACAGCCATTTGGATTTTAAACTTTTTCATGTGTTATTTTTTGGTCCTTTTGCATTCTCATACCTATTATTAACATCTTGACTGGTCAAGACATTTCTTTTGGAGTCTTTTTTGGAGGTTGGTTCTTTTGTATAAGATTGATTATCCCAATATAAACAGGAATTTGATTTATTACACATCACATTTGGCTTTAACATACGTACAGTCTATTGTCATGGATCTTAATAACATGGTACATGGATTATGCGCAGATAAAGATGATATTCATGTTTTTGGGATTGATTCAAGCAAGGGATCTGCTGCTAGTGGAACATCTGATCCAGTTGACAATTGTAGTATGTTATTTACTCAATTTGACAAAAAATCAAAACATTACGTTCCAACATCTGGCACTCCAGATTATTTAAGGCATATAAACATCAGAACATTGCCCCAAGGGGTCTTAGAACTAAATTGCAGCCTTTGGTTGGTCAACCAGATGATTTATTGATCAAGGAGTGGAATGTTGCACAACAAGATTCGGCCATGATGTTTGTCAACATTCTGTCTTCATATTATGATCGGACCATTCAAGCCAATATTTGTGATGTGCAAAAAATGTGTGAAGAATTAAAGTTGTATGAAAACCAGCCGAGCTTTCATGAATCACTTAGTAAATTATCCAAAGAACTCTCAACCTCTGAAAAGACTCTTAAAGAAAAGAAATTTAAAAAATTTTCCAGAGATATGGAAGACTATAAAAGGGGTAAACCCTTTGAGTTATACAAAGCGGTACGATTTGCAGAGGACACCAAAAATTTTACACACACATGCAAAAAGATCCATACTGAAAAGAGGGACATCACCCAACAGGAGTTTGGGTGAAGAATCATCCACTACTGATACTGAATCCGCCAATATGTCGGATTCTCCCACTCCCAAAAGGGTACACAATACTGATCACCCATTATGCATAGACACAGGGGGGACGCAAGCATAAGAACGTTAGAAGAATTGTTTCTGTCAATTGTCAAATGAATGTAGACTGTCTGAATGTACATAACATTTCTGATTATGTACTAACACTCATGGAAGAGCTTTTATTAAATAAAGGTCTAGGTTTTATTCCTGGCTTCTTTGTTGATGAAAGCACATTTGCATCAGATGTTATAGATTTTTGTAGAGGATTGAATTTAAAAATCTTTTTTGACCAAGAGGAATCTACTCAAAGATCCACTGAATTTAGGTTTTTACCATCCAAGTTTTGTCCTCCAATGGACAAACATGTAGCCATATTTCAGAATGCTGTTCTCAAAGATCTACACCACCAGTTGGGCACGGGGAACATCATCAGAAATAATTTAAATGTTCAGGAACAACAGACTCTCATAAATCTTAAAAGTAATACTGACATTACCATTCTTCCTGCAGACAAGGGTGGGGCCATTGTGGTTATGAATTCCAGTTATTACTGGGCTGAAGGAATAAGACAAATGTCTAATACTCAGCATTATGTACATATGCCTATAGACCCCACCCCCAGATTCAAATAAGAAATAGATGATTTCTTACAACTTGCTGTTGAAGAAGGTATTATCAGTATGAAAACGAAACTTCACCTTACTGTTCAAGACCCAGCCAAACAATATCTGTACCTGCTGCCAAAAATTCATAAGTCTCATTCTTCACCTCCAGGCAGACCAATTGTTTCAGGCATTGGATCACTGACGGAACCCCTATCAGTTTTCTTGACCCAATATTTGAAGCCCTTGTTACCACATGTACGGGCCAGACTGCAGGACACTATGCAGTTCCTCCAGATTGTCTCTGAATCACAACTTGAAACTAATTGGATCATGTGTACGTTAGATGTTACATCATTGTATACCAGTATACCACACTGGACAGGTTTAATGGCACTGGAATATTGGCTGCATAAGACCAATCTTTATAGTCCAGGATTTAACACGTTACTTACTTGTATGGCGGAACATGTTCTAACCAAGAACGTGTTCTATTTCCATAACCAATGTTACTGGCAAATTCAGGGCACGGCGATGGGTGCCTCTTTTGCACCGATTTATGCAGATCTCTTTATGGGATATGTGGAAGATCAGATTATATACACTGAAATACACAATTTCTATTTGCCAGAAATGGATATTTGGAGACGGTACCTGGACGATTGCTGGTTAGTTTGGAAAGGGGGAACTGAGTATCTTATGGAATTTGTTGAATATTTGAACAGCAATAAATGGGGTGTTAGATTTACAGTTAATTATGACACAGATCAGATTGATTTTTTTGGATGTCCACATTAGCAGGGAAGTGGACAACACTCTTCGCTCCACCGTGCATAGAAAATATCCACAATACAACAGTCTTCTACATGCCTCTAGTCTTCATCCTAAACACATTATTAAAAACATTCCTAAATCACAATTCATCAGGATCAAGAGAATATGTTCATCCAATTTGGATCTTCAGCAATGTCAGAATGATCTCTCAAACAGATTCATACAGCAAGGTTATAATAAAATAGATGTACAATCTGCAGTTAGTATGATTAGCAATTTATCTAGGGACAGTCTGTTGGGTTATAAACATAAGATTGCTCACTCTTCGGTCCAGCCTCTTAGACTAGTAACAACATTTGGAAGAAATACTTATCAACTACAGGACATAATCAGTAACCATTGGAATATTTTGCGAACTAATACACATTTAGCCAAGTGGTTAGATGATAGATGTCTTTACTCCTACCATAAAGGTAAAACTCTGGGATCACATTTCTCACATTTTAAAAGAATCACACCCCAGGATGTTTCCATGACTCAGACTACTCTATCAGGAGATAAATTAATTGGCTGTCACCCTTGTGGTCATTGTTCTTTCTGTAAATATATATTCACAACCAAGGAATTCACCAGTAAGAATACAGGCAAGATATTTAACATCAATCATTTTGTCAATTGTAGCACGGACTGGGTGATTTATTTAGCCACATGCACATGCTGGGCTTTCTATATTGGGCAAACATCTAGACAGTTCCGTATTCGTATATCGGAGCACCTAGGAGATATAAGAAATGCAAGATCTACCAATGCTCTATATAAGCATACTCTTGTACACAAAACGGCTCATTTTTCCTTCATCTGCATTGACAAGATTGTTGGTAATCGAGCTTTTAAAACAGGATGGCACAAACTGTTATATAGTAAGAAAACAAAATGGATAGTCAAATTAGGTGGTTTGTTTCCGCCAGGTCTCAATGATAAATTAATGAACTATCTATTACCATTAAGTTTAATATTATAATATACATATTTGTGCTACTTTTGACATATATATCACATGTCCAATATGTTTATTATTATTTGAAAATAATATGTTTTTTACATTCTTCTTTTTGTATATATGTCAGTGTGAAATTGTGATGGTCTATGGTTTTTTCTAAACTTTTTTCCATTGTCTCATTAGATCTTTTCACTTTTTTGGTCATGATTTATTATTTTTTAAGTTTTATTATTTTTTTAAGATTTATATAAACAGGAAATGATGTCATATCGTTTAATTTGCATTTTCTATAAATAGGGTTTGTTGAGGTATCATGACCATGTCACTGAAGAAAGCAAATTGCTGAAACCGGTCTGGTTCACAATAAATGATTATTCTGCTACACCTATTCGGGGTGCTGAATTATTTCTTTCTGCATTCATGTTTGGTTTATCCATGCATCTACCGTACGTGCTAGCCTGCTCTTTTTGCAGGTGTGTAGTTCAGCAGCCTCTATCTGCACTCTGTACAAACTCAGTAGATGGTAAAGACGTTATGTGATCAAACGGGTTGTCACTGTTACATAACAAGGCATAACTGACACCATCACGAGCACACTGACAAACAGAACAGTCTGTATGGCAGGAGGCTGTAGGCTTGCAGTACCCCAGTTCATGTAAGTAATGTAAATATAGGTGAAGTATATGGTACTGTACATCCAGATACCTTGCGGCAGCTCACCCCTGTTACCCCCACATTTTGTAACAGCCTAGGTCATTTATGGTGCTCCCCACCTAGACTCAATAATACAGGGCCATATACCACTGTTACATCCACTGGCCTCTGGAGTGCATAAGGGCACACATGTATTGTGTAGGTGACGCCCACACATATATGGCGCCAGCCCCGCTGTATGTGTGGGGGATACAACAGCAGTGGACTAATGGCAGCAATGGCAGTGCGATATACTCACAGCCCACTATAGAACAACCCCCAACAGCATGACATATGTGCCAATGCTTATTATGTAGCTGGAGGACAGAGGCTGGAACACAGGCACATATATGGAACACTTTTGCCATACACTAAGCAAGTTGCTGGTGTTTCAGGATAGTCTGCAACATATCCTTAGTCAGGGAATTGAGGTTAGAAACAGAAATGGATGTAGCCATGTACTGATACCACTCAACACACACACTGCCAGTGTAATATCTGCCACAGGACCTGTGAGGTGGATGGACAACATATGATAGGCATACCTCTGTCCAGCAAGAGGATAGGCCCACAGTAGTGATGTATGCAGACAGACTGCATTCCAAGGTAAACTAGTATGTACACACACACACACACACACACACACACACACACACACACACACACACACACACACACATACACACTCTGTAACACCAGTACTATACAAAGCATAACACAACTCTACTCACAGTCTGTCTGTAGTTCCTGATCCTCCTACAAATATGCAGCCACCCTGAGTGTGCAGGTTCTCCTGTAAGAGGTATTGCTACCTGCTATCTGTAACACTGATGCCCACACACAGGAAGGATGTCCATCACACAGGAAATGCAAAGGGACCACGCCCACATGCTGTAGGGATTTATAGTGGGTGGTTGCCATGACAGTGGTAATTGGAAGTGGTACAAGTGTAATCATATATATGGCTATCTGGATAAGTATATGTACATATATTTCCACCATATGTCCTGGACATGGAGTGTAGCCCTACCCCAGCCCCTATAGTCCCAAAGTTGTAGTGCAAGGGGGTGTCAGGTATGTATAGCAGGTATATTAGTAGACTATTGCTACTGTCACTGGGATTGTCTTCAAAGACAGTGTGTGTGGAAGGTCACATCTGCTTATAACATGTGTGCCATTGGCTACTGACAGACATCCTAAGGAAATCATTGTAAAGTACCGCCACTACCATGTAATACCCCTGTGGAGTGCAGCAGAGATATTGGCCAATATATGTGGAACTTCGGACACACCCTGTACAGTCCAGAGGTATACACATAATCCCTTAGTGCACAACATGTGTACCAGGCCTAGCAATATGGATGTAGACAGCCATGTAGATGGGTATAACACACAACGATTGGTATACATTTGCCACCATAGATTTTGCATTCACACACTCCTGTCTGGCCTGACACATAATGACTGCTAGTACATGGGTGCCATGGGCACATACTACCCACTAGATATTGACATACATCTGTACATCATCCCACTGCTCTGTCTGACATACATGACTTTTAGGTGAGGCCCGGCAGCAGTACATCTGGCAAGTATCTGCAACTGACATGTCACTGGGTAAGGACACTAAGCTGCTTGACATGTAACAATGCACTGTGCAGGCTACAGGCAGACTGGCTCAACACTGGCCTACATCTCCTATGGGGGAATGCACATGTACCTGCATATATAACAGGCTCAACTGGCATGTCACAACACAGGGTAATATACACCTGTGTGAAAGTGCATAACCACAACCAATGTGAACACAGCCACAGCCACATATGGTAAGCTAGCATAATATTACAGTATATGGACTATCTGTTCTACACCATCCTCATATGTGCCACTCACAGAATGACCCTACATATATTGGGCTGCTACACAGTTTGGTCTGATGGCTGTCTGTGGTATGGGAAATGTGTGTGTGTATATGGCCCTTCAAACATGTACACCAAAACGGTACCATACAGTGGGGCAGCATGTAACATCAGATAGAAGGGGAACTAGAACAATGACATCTACCACAGTCTGTACACAGGCTAAAGTACATATTAACAATACACACACTTCTGACATTCACCATCACTACACAGACCTCAGTACTGTACAGACATCCACAGAATGTCCAGGTTATGTCATGAAATATAACCCCTACTGTACATAACATGTGTAGCAGTCTGATATATCACTGGCTTGTTATCAGATATGATGACACTAATTATGGTGTACAGCACATACGCACCACATCATGCACAACATATGTTCAAAGGTTGACAGAGGTGTGGCTGACAGCACATACACAGGGCCAACATAGACATGTTGCTGTGATAACCTCATACATTTATCATTGTAACAGGGTTTGTTACAACATATGTCCTATGAGGGATATGAAGTCAGTAACTGCCATGGCCTTCACCATCTACAGACTGCAATCCTCATACTACCTTCTACATTCCACAGATAGATGCTCCGTGGCTAAAACATGAAACCAAAGGCACAACACTGCTCAGTCTGCAGATGACCCTGCAGATGGGGATTCCTCATATACATGGAACTGACATGGCAGGTTTTGTGACATGTACGACAGGCGTATCCAGACAAACACTGTTAAACCAACATTACTCCAAATGCAGTATAGCAGCACTTACAGTCTGTAGTCAGGTCAGGCACATTTGTTGCCCTCTTTCCACAGTGTATGTTGTTAGAGGTAAATCCCCAATCCATCTGAGATGCTGTTTGCCAAACTACAGATCTAGTTCCTGCTCACAGTGAATGAAAAGGGCCAACACCACCATGATGTTCCTAGATATTGGAGTGTGTTTCCATGCAACTGGCTATGTGAATGTTACCACAGTTGTTCCACATGCAATCAGCTAGGGGAGGGCTGCAATACGTGCAGAGGCCATCAGCTGATCATGAGCATCACTTAAAATGCACATGCTGCTGCCTAAGCAAAGCAGGTTGTGGGTCTCCACATCCACCAGAGAGGGAGTGGGGGAGGCAGACAGAGGCAAATACATGTCAGGGAGGGGTGGGAGTGTAAAACTGAAGCATGTTTGTGTCACACACCTACCAGCAGAGGGTATCAAACCCCTGACAACTATGTAGTGCTGTCACAATTTGATGCAGTTATTGAATGCGCCACATGGGTTACCTGTTGTGGAGCACTCAGAACATATATGTGAAGGTGAGTGGCATCTGCAACAGGGATACGGTAGATATATTTATTTATTTATTTATTTTATTTTATTTATTTAAATTTGTTGACCGGGAGTGTCCGACTGGACGTGGGTCCATTTTCAGCGGAGGCCCGGGGAGAAAAGCTCCACAGTAAAATAAACAGACAGTAGTTACATTGGATTACATAGTGATTAACAATTTAACATAGAAATTACTTACAACATATTTACAGATGAAGAACATAGTACATCAGTAGACAACTAGAATCTTTATCTGTGAAGTACATAACAGGATTACCAAAGTAGGCACTTCAAATGTATTGCGAATGAGTAGCCTAAAATGCATTGCTCTGTACACAGACATTGAAACACACACAAAACATCCAGAACTGCCACGGTTGGGGATGGAACCCTACCACAGTTCTAAATCACACTCCAGAAGTACACAGTTACAGGACACGCTACGGAGATTACTGGGTTACAACCTTCGCAGATATGTATTTCTAGGTGGGTGACATCAGCAGCCTTACCAAAGTTGAGTATATGAATTGTAAGGAGTGTGAGTACTCTAAAAAGCATTGTTCTCTACTCAGTCAGAGACAGACACACACACACACACACACACACACACACACACACACACACACACACACACACACACACACACACACACCACACACACACACACACACACACACACACACACACACACACACACACACACACACACACACACACACACCACACACACACACACACACACACACACACACACACACACACACACACACACACACACACACACACACTTGCCAGGTCTGGTTTTAGAACACCTACCTAACTACTTTATCACACTACAGCAGTACACAGTTACAGGACGCACAACTGAGATTACTGGGCTACAGCTCTCCCAAAGGTGTTTTTCACATTGGATGACCTCAGCAGGCTTGTCATAGTAGGGTTATGGGGAGGGTGGTGTGTGCATGGGCCATAATCCATTCATCTAGGGGTTGACACGCCACATGCGGGCACACACAGGGTCATATGTCACAGGTAAGTGTATACAGGTACTAGATGACTACTTCCTTGTACAGTCATGTTGCACAGCTGGCACGTGCACCACATAGCCTGTAATGCTGACAGATACTGGTGGCTAGTATCTGCAGTGAGTGACATCTTCACCTCATGTGTTTTGGGCCCTTTGGCTGTGTGCTGGGTGGGACAGGCCTGGATGACTTCTTGTCACAGATTAAGTATAATTTTTCTGCATTTTCTTGCTGCCTTTAACTAATTATGCCTAAAATGCCAATTTTCTAGACTTTCTGTGATTTAAAAAGCTTGTTTCAGCTACATATTGTACTTATTTTACTGCCTGCACTTTAACAAAGTTGTTTTTGTTTTTAAATTACCTGTTTAACTGTTGGCTACACACTCAAGTGTGATGCCATTTCTGTGCATTTAAAGTGTTTTTTGATTATATCTGCTTTATTTTCTGAAAAAAAACAAAAAACAAAAAATATACTTGTTTTCCCGCCTTTCTAAGTTGGTATAGTCCAGTTTACAGGTTAGAGCTGAATTCAGGGCTGTGTTACAAGTTCTGTGTTGCCCATACCTTACTTGGATAGAAGGAAGTTTCTCTGTTCACTGTGTGAGAGAGAGAGAGAGAGAGAGAGAGAGCTTTGAGCAGCCTATCTGTCCCTGGAGGAGTGGTTTCAGCCCAGAAATTAGTAGTTTATTGGCCATTTTGGGTTAATTTCTATCTCTTTCATTTCCATGCTATAAAACCTGCATTTGCGAGGATTTTGCGCTAGTATACAGCTCAGCAAGCTCCTGCCTGGTGCCCTGCAGAGTTCTACAACAGCAGAGATACAAAAGGGAGACTTTGGAGTGATTAAGTATAATGTTTCTGCATTTTCTTGGTGCCTGTAGCTAATTCCGCCTAAAACTCCAATTTTCTAGAGTTTCTGTGATTTAAAAAGCTTGTTTCAGCTACATATTGTACTTATTTTACTGCCTGCACTTTAACAAAGTCATTTGTGTGTTTAAATTACCTGTTTGACTGTTATAGGCTACACATTCAAGTGTGATAGCAATTTCTGTGCATTTAAAGTGTTTTTTTTATTGTATCTGCTTTATCTTCTGAAAAAAAAACAAAAGAACCCAAAAAAATATACTTGTTTTCCCACCTTTCTAAGTTGGTATAGTCCAGTTTACAGGTTAGAGCTGAATTCAGGGCTGTGTTACAAGTTTCTGTGTTGCCCATACCTTACTTGCATAGAAGGAAGTTTCTCTTTTCACTGTGAGAGAGGGAGCTTTGAGCAGCCTATCTGTCCCTGGAGGAGTGGTTTCAGTCCAGAAATTAGTAGTTTATTGGACATTTTGGGCTAATTTCTATCTCTTTCATTTCCCTGCTATAAAACGTGCAGTTTTCAGCTGTGTTACTGTTAGCTATGGTATAACTATTCCCGGCTCCACAAAGTTTACTCTTCAATTTTTCTCTTGGAACTAGACAAACTTTCAACTTAAGCACTCAAACCATTCATTTCTCATCCCGTCACTTGCTCAAAACTCATAGCAAGCACTAATAAACCTTAGCACTAGACCCCCCCCTATACTGTAGAGAAGGACACAAGGCTCTCTATTCGACCTTAACAGCCAGTCAGTAAAACGGTTGACTGTACCTATCTTGGCATGTCCAAAGGGCAGTTTCAGTTGTACTCTCTGGTCCAACTGGTGAATCTGGGCATTTTGAGGCAATGTTACAATTGCCTCATGTACACAGACAACCCTCTCCTCCTTCCACCAAACACTAATAAATGCGAAAGATGCAATTATACAACCAAACTGGAAGCTAAGCTCTCTCAACCCGACTGGACCAAGTAGTCAAGGGGAGAGGGGAATTACTTGCATCACACCACCAGTCTCACATTGACCTATGAAACCAGCAATGGCAAAAAACACACATAAATACACAAAAAACATACTCGGAGGCTCTAAATAACAATCTGCAAAAGCAACAGAGCCCTCCAAAGCGGATATCCAAGCAACCCCCCCCCAACACAAACCATGAAACACATACTTCACAAAACCAGTGTGCCATGCAATCACAGCACTTAAGGCAAAACAACATACCCAACACACTAGTAATAGGTGACTCTATAGTGAGGCACACTGACGTCCCACTCACTAGGCTGAACAAGGAGGTTACTATTAGTTACTTGTTGGATGCCAGGATCCACCACATAACACAAGCACTCAGGTCACTCCAGAACAAGTACAAATACGACTCTGTCATTGTCCATGTTGGTGTGAATGACCTGAGCGGTACCTCCCTGGACTACATGAAAAGAGACATGGAGGAGCTCTCTGATCATGCAGCCTAGGCCAGTATGACCCTGACCCTGAGTAGCATCCTGCCCTTACCAAGAATGATACCATGGCATAGAGAAAAAATGATCAATTTCAACAATTGGGTAAGCTTCTGGTATCATTCAAAGGGGATCCAGTGTCTGTCAGCCTTGGATGACATGCTCGACAAGCCACGCTGTTTCGCTAGCGACGGCTTGAACCTGTCACCCTTAGGCTTTTGAATACTGGCCAAGGCTCTTACCTCCCCCGTAGTGCCTTTTTTATGCAAGGCTCAAAAGACAAACCCACCACCGTAAATAACACAAGTAACAAAAAACTGAGGGTAATTCTACTCAATGCCAGAAGTCTAAACCTCAAAATGCACACACTCGAGGCACTCCTCAGTATGGAGAAAATTGATATATGTGCAGTAACAGAAACCTGGTTTAAGGCTCCAGAGAGCACCCCAGCACTACCAGACTACAACTCATACCATACATTTTGGCCACAAAACTCGGACCGAAATACAAAAGGCAGGGACATATCCATATTCATCAAGGATACCCACACCTCCAGGTTAGTGGCACAGCACGATACTTCAGAGATCATCCACCTGCAACTAACAATGGGCAAAACTGCTATTCAAATTGTAGCTTGCTACAGATCACCCACTATGTCCCAGGACCCCCATTCTGCATTCCTGGAAACACTGGGAAACATAAAGGTCCTACCAAATGCCCTGATATTGGGTGATTTCAATTACCCAAACATTAACTGGGAGAACTAGTCAAGTACAAACTCCCTTGCTCAACATTTCCTAGAATTTATAAACTGAAACGTCCTGGATCAACTGGTCAACACCCCCACCAGAGGTGACAACATATTGGACCTGGTCATCACCAACATGGGTGACCGGTGTTTCACACCGGAGGTCAACCCCTCGCTGGTTAGATCTGACCATAAACTAATCACTCTGGATATCCACATTCCGCCACCGCCCCCGGTCAAAGAAACCACCGTGAAAAACTTTTCAAAGCAAACTTTATAGGTTCATAGGTTCATACTAGGCTATCTGCCCAAGGGCATTTATAAGCCTAGCCCATAGTTATGTGGCTTTCGCCACCCCTTTAGTTTGAATAAAAACTATGCCTATCATTTTTCTGTGCCTCTGTCAAGCAGTGACCCTGAAGTAATCCCTGGGGTATATCTGCGATCTCCCATCCATTGGTCAAGATTCCTCTTGAACAAGGCCAGCGAGGTGCTCTGCCTCACATGTACCGGGATTTTGTTCCACAGCATAGGGAGTCTCTGGGTGATGAATCTGTCCCTCCAGCACGTTCTATTTATAACCGTGTCAAGGTTTAAGTCTCCGCCCTTGTGGTTCTGAGGGATCTAGATTTTTGAGGTGAAGCATATTCATGAAATCTGGGTTTGACATGGCCTTATATGTCAGGCACAGCTCACCTCTGAGCAAGCGGTATGCGACTGAATAGAGCTGGAGTTCTTTGAGTCGGGCAGCATAAGACATATTTTGAGGCCCTTTATCCTTTTGGTGAGGAACTTTGGGGCCTTTCAAGCTGCAGCAGGTGTCTGGTCAGATACATTCGAGCGGGCATTGTACTCAATCATAGGTCTAATGAGTGATGAGTACAGGGGACGATGACCTCCCTTGATCTAGATGTGAATCCCTTCATGATCAGGTGGGCGATATAGAAGGTTTTCCTAACTACTTTAGCAACATGAGTGTCAAGCGAAGGCTACTGTCAACTTGGGTCCCCAGATCCCTGATGACTTTTCTGTGCTCAGTGGATTGCCACCTATATGGTAGCTAGGGGTAACCTTGTTTTTCCGAAGGGTATGACTATGCATTTTGGCGTTTAACTTCAGGCCATGGCTCTGGCACCAGTTATCCATTTCTGTGAGGCCCTTCTGGAGGATATCTGTGTCAGATGTGTTTTCGACTATGGCCCAGTTTGCAGTCATCTGCAAACTTTGTCAGCCATAACCCTCCTGTGTTTGCTTGTACTTCAGAAAAGTAGATGCGAACAAGAGTGGACCCAGGACTGAGCCCTGTGGGACACCACTTGTGACAGGCTTTGAGTCTGACATGGCTCCAGCAACTCTGACCCTGTGGGTTCTGTCACTTAGCCAGTTTGCAACCCATCTTGTGATGTATGGGTTTACATTCAAGCTGATGAGTTTTTCGATGATACCTGAGTGGGGTATTGTGTGAAGGCCTTTACCAGGTCGAGGTAGGCTGTATGGACTGCCTTTCCTCATCAATGCCCTTGGTGACTGTCTCAAAAAGTCAACCAAGTTTAAGAGGCAGGATCTGCCTTTGACAAAGCCAAACTGGGTTGGATCCAAAGTCTGCAAGTTCCCTATGTCTTTATTTATGAGTTCCATTATGATCCTCTCCATGGCTTTGCAGATAAGGCTTGTCAAGCTAATGGGGTGGTAATTTCCAGGGTCTGTGGAGGCACCGCCTTATGAAGTGGGACCACAGTCGCCACTCCTTGGGTACGTATCCTGAGGTGAGGCTAAGATTAAACAGCTGTCCTAACTGTGGGTTTAATTCCTCGTTGAGTTCATGAAGCACACAGCCGGGGACACCATCCGGTCCCATGGATGCTGTGTTTTGCCTTAGTGAGGGCAGTTCTCACCTGGGCGTTGGAGATGTTTGGGGGCTACAATCCTCTGGAATAGATATCTCTCCTTTGGGGAGTTTGCACTGAACCTGTCAGCCAGTATGTTAGCAATGTGTGTAGGTTCAGTAATTTTCACATCATTTTGAACTTATTCTGAGCATATCTGGGAGTTTCCTCCTAGGTTTCTAACATAGCTAAAGAAGGCCTTATGATTGTCTTTAGAGTCCTTGGCGATTTTTCTCTCAAAATTTGCCTTGGATGATTTTATGAGAGCTCTTAGTTTTTTACTTATAATGATCAAAGGTGTCTTACCTTTCAAGGATTTTGCTCTATCTTGTAGTAGCTTCCTCCTTTTGTTGTAGAGCTTGTTTATGGCTGGGGTCCACCAGACTGGACGCTTGCCTTTGGTACAGAGAGTCTTAGTTTTGTTTGGGATTGCCTGATCCATGCAGTCCTGTAGGTGCTGGTAGAAGGCATTTGTAAGTGATTCAGCGGTTTGAGTAATGTTTACCACTGGCTCAGGGGCCTTAAAGGAGACCACACTAGTTTTTAGAAGTGTGAAATCGGCTTTTGAGAAGTTTTTATCTGTGGTATTTTTGCTTTGAGGAGGGGGCAGGATGAGGACCTCCAGCGAGATTAGTTTATGAACTGATCACACCAGTGAGGGGTATACTTCTGGTGTTGAACATTTTGATCCCATGTTCGTGATGATGAGATCAAGTATGTTTTCTCCTCTTGTGGGGATGGTGACTAGTTGTTCCATGGCATTTGAGTTTATGAACTCCAGGAATCTTTGGGTTAGAGTGTTGGGCTTGAGTAGTGTTCCCAGTCTATATTAGGGTAGTTGAAGTCACCTAGTATGATGGTGTTTGGAGATACATTTATCCCTCCAATGTTTTCAGGAAGGCCATGTGAGGTTCCTGAGTTTGAGAGGGTGGCCTGTAACATGCTACAAATTGCAGAGCAGTCTTGCCTATGGTTAATTGCACCTGGATGGTCTCCGATGCATCGTGCGTTGCCACCAACCTTGAGGTGTGGGTGTCCTTTATGAATATGGACACCCCTCCTTTCTTGGTGTTGTCCGGATTTTGGGGCGGAGCATGATATGAGGTGAAAACTGTTAGTGCTGGGGTGCTCTCAGGAGCCTTGAACCAGGTTTCTGTCACAGCACAGACATCGATGTTCTCCATATTGAGAAGGGCCTCGAGTGCATGCATCTTGAGATTGAGACTTCTGGCATTGAGCAGCATTACCCTTAGTTTTTTCCTTTTGGTGTTCTAGGGTGGTAGGTTTAGAATTTGAGCCTTGCCTAAAAAGGCACTATGGGGTGGCAAGAGCCTTTGCCAATATCCGGAAGCCCAGGGTGACAGGTGCAAGCCTTCCCTTGAAGCAGCGTGGCTTGTCCAGCATGTCATCCCAGGCAGACAGACATTGGATCCCCTTTGAATGACACCAGAATTTAAGCCAATTATTAAAGCTGATCATCTTATCACTGTATTGTGGCATCATTCTAGGTGAAGGTAGGATACTGCTCAAGGTCAGGGTCATACCTGCCTGGGCTACATAATCAGAGAGCTCCTCGATGTCCCTTTTCATGTAGTCCAAGGAGGCGTCTCAGGTCGTTGACACCAGCGTGGACAATGACTGAGTCACACTTGTACCTGCTGTTGAGAGACCTGAGTGCTTGCGTTATGTGGCGGATTCTGCCTGACAGGCAGCTTACTGTGACCTTCTCCTTACTCAGTCTGGTGGCGGGGCGTCAGTGTGTCTGACTATGGAATCACCAATGACAAGTGTGTCTGGCATTTTGTTTGGCCTTAAGGGCTGTGACTGTTTGACACTCTGACTGTGTGGTCTATGTGTTGCATGTGTTGGGTCGTGAGGTGGTAGTTGTTTGGGTGTCTGCTTTGGTGGCCTCTGCTGTTTTGGTAAATTTTTGATCAGAGCCTCGTATGTCTTTGTGTGAGTATGTGTATGATTTGAAGTTGTGATGGTACCATGTGTGACTGGGTATGTATTGTGTGTGGTTACCTTCTCCTCCTGTCTGGTCTTGCCAGTCCTATGTTGAGAGAGCTCAGCCTCCAGTTTGGCCGTATAGTTGCATCTCTCACATGTATTTGTGTTTTGTGGGAGAAGGAGAGGATTGTCTGTGTACATGAGGCAATTGTAACATTGCCTCAATATTCCCAGGTTCACCAGTTGAGCTGGAGAGGACACTAGCAACTGATCCCTCGACATACTAAAAGTAGTAGATAAAGAGACTTTCAAAGGACTACGGGAAGTGGGTTTTAGGCTGGTGGGGTGCTATCTATAATAAGAGTGCTTTATCAAGGTGCAAGTACTGTAGGAGTAAGTGCTAGGCTTTACAGATAGAGAATAGTCTACTTGGGAATCAAGTAGAGATGAACTTTTCAGTTATAGGATATGCTGGTTAGATCAGCAGTACAGCTCGAGGAAGGTAGTTCTAAGGGAAAATTTGAAGAGTGGAATTTAGATGGCCCGAATAGTTTAACCTTGTTTAACCGCCGCTGCTCTTGTGTGCAACAGTGGCAACTCTGCTAAATCGCTTAAGCGCGTTTAGCGTGTTTTATAGCAGCGGGCTGAAGGGAGCTAGGAATTGGCCCACAACGACCAATGGACTACTAGTTTCTGGCTGAAACTTCACCAAATCGGACAAAAGGCTCAGTGCTTCCGCTGGTAAGCAAAGAAACTTCCTCCTTCCTAATAAGGCAATGGATCAGTAACAGGAAATAAAAACAAAGCCCAGGGATCAGCAACTCTGAAACTGGACTACTCTAGTTCAGTAAGGCGGAAAACAAGAGATTTTTTGTTTTATTACAGAGATAAGGAAAAACAGACAGTAAATGCTATAAATGCTGTAAATCGGCTAGCACTTTAGTGTGTAGCCTACAGAAACAATTTGCAACAATTAGTAACTTAAAGTGCAATAAACAGTGTAAAATGCAGAAATCACTTAAAGTAGCAGTAAAACAGGCGAAATGCAGTCGCTAGCTTAATAACAGTGGGAAAGCCACAAAAATACTTATATCTGGTAGAAAGTCACTCTTTTAGCTCTCTGCTGCTTGGATCACTCTGCAGGCCACCACGAGGATCTGTGCTGAGTTGGTACAAGCTGGAAAACGTGTGTTTAGTGTGTTTTATAGCAGGGGGATGAAAGGAGCTAGGAATTGGCCCAAAACGACCAATGGACTACTAGTTTCTGGCTGAAACTTCACCAATTCGGACAAAAAGGCTGCTCAGTGCTTCCCACTCCCACTAGTAAGCAAAGAAACTTCCCTCCTTCCTAATAAGGCAATGGATCAGTAACAGGAACTAAAAACAAAGCCCAGGGATCAGCAACTCTGAAACTGGACTACTCTAGTTCAGTAAGGTGGGAAAATAAGAGATTTTTTTTTGTTTTTTTGTTTTTTTTACAGAGACAAGGAAAACACAGACAGTAAATGCTATAAATGCTTTTAGCGCTAGCACAATTGAGTGTGTTAGCCTACAGGTAAAATTAAGCAACAAATAACTTTTTAAGAGTGCAAAACAGTTAATCAACACAAAAACAGTTTAAATAGAATGCAGAGCTGTATAAACAGGCTAAGATGCAGTCGCTAAGCAGTAAATATTCAAAAAGCCAGAAAAATACTTAAATCAGTTATAGCAAATACAGTTATAACAAATGCTCTGAAATATACTGTATATTTCCAATATGTTTGAGAAGGACAGTCAGAACACAAGAAGGTTCAGTAAAAAGAAAAAAAGTTTTGTTTTACTTTTTGAAAAGGGAAAAAGGAGGAACAGAAGGCCTTATCAAATGTTCATGTTACGTAAGACCGAGGTGGGAAGTTTCAAAGCCCCCATGCTAAAGGATAATGCTGTCCAAGCTGCAAAAATTCTTTACTAATGCACTCTACGGGCACCTACAAGAATGCATGGATTGTGCTATCCCAATCAAAACCAAGACTCACTTCTCCAAGAAAAGGAAACCAGTCTGGTGGACCCCTGCCATAAACAAGCTATACAATAGAAGGAGGAAACTAGTACAGAAAAGAGTAAAATCCCAAGAAAGGAAGACATCCCTGATCAGTATCAGCAAGAAACCACGTTCCCTCATAAAATCATCCAAGGCTAGCTCCGAAAGAAAACTTGCCATGGACTCCAAAGATAACCACAAGGCATTCTTTGGCTATGTCAAGAATCTAAGTGGCAATTCTCAGATCTGCTCGGAGTTAGTGCAGAATGGCACAAAATACACTGAACCGACCAATATAGCCAACATCCTAGCAGACAGGTTCAGTGCAAACTTCACCCCCCTTTTCACCCCCAAAAGGGCCCATAACTATACCAGAAGAATGTAGTGCCCCTGAAATCACAGACATTCAGGTTAAAACAGCCCTCTCCAAAGCCAAAAACACAGCATCAATGGGACCGGATGGTGTCCCAGGATGTGTCCTACATGAGCTTAAAGATGAACTAACCCCTCACCTAAACACACTGTTTAAACTCAGCCTCTCCACAGGCTACGTGCCCACAGAGTGGTGCACAGCAACAGTTATTCTGCTCCACAAAGGTGGAGCCACAACAGGCCCCAGGAACTATCGCCCTATAAGCCTGAATAGCTTGGTCTGCAAAGCTATAGAGCGCATCATCATGGATCTCATTAACAGAGACATTGGGAACCTCCAAACACTGGACCCTACCAAGTTCGGCTTTGTTAAGGGCAGATCATGACTCCTAAACCTGGTGGACTTCTTTGAGACAGTTACCAAGGCTATAGATGAGGGAAAGATGGTCCACACAGCCTACCTAGACCTCGCAAAGGCCTTCAACACTATTCCCCACTCAGGTATTATAGACAAGCTCACCAGCCTGAACATAAACCCCTACTTCATGAGATGGGTTGCCAACTGGCTCACAGACAGAACCCACCACATGGTAAGAGCTGCGGGAACTAGGTCTGACTCTAAACCGGTTCCAAGTGACATTCCCCAGGGCTCAGTCCTAGGTCCCCTCCTGTTCAGCATATACTTCTCAGAGATACAGACAAGTACAGGAGGACTATGGCTGACCAAGTTTGCAGATGACTGCAAACTAGGGGCTATAACTGACTCTCCGGCTGACACAGACATCTTCCAAAAGGGTCTCACTGAGACAGATACCTGGTGTCAAAACCATGGCCTCAAGCTAAATGCCAAAAAGTGCATAGTCATCCCCTTTGGAAAAAACAAAGTACCCACAAACTACCACATAGGTGGTAGCCCCCTAAATATGGATGACGTAATAAGGGATCTGGGGACCCAAGTAGATAGTAACCTCTCCTTTGATAATCGCATTGCCAAAGTGGTTAGAAAATCCTTCTATGTGGCCCACCTAATCACAAAACGGTTTGCATCCAGATTGAAAGAGGTCATTGAGCCCCTCTACGCATCACTTATCAGACCCATCATAGAGTACAATGCCCCATTTGGGATGTACCTTACAAGACACCTGCAACAACTGGAAAGACCACAGAAGTACCTCACCAAGAGGATCACTGGCCTCAAGCAGATGCCCTATGCAGCTCGACTGAAGAAACTCCAGTTGTACTTGGCTGCATACTGCCTACTCAGAGGTGATCTCTGCCTGACATACAAGGCCATGCCCAACCCAAGATTGATAGGCATACTCCACCTAAAGAAAACCGTATCCCCTCGAGCCACACGCTCCAGGGATCTGAACCTCATCACAACAATAAATAGGACGTCCTGAGGAATAGATTCCTGTCCCAGAGACTTCCTCTGCTCTGGAACAAGATTCCAATCTACATTAGGCAGAGCTCCTCACTAACCCTCTTCAAGAGAAACCTTGACGAGTGGATGGGAAACAGAAATTTTACCCCAGGGATCACGTCAATGGCTCTGTTGGACAGAGGCACTGGGAACTAATCTAAGGGGACGGCGAAAGCCAACACATTCTGGCTAGGCTTATAAATGCCTTTGGGCAGATAGCCTAGTATCTACCTATGAACCTATGAACCCTCTTCCACACATCTATGTACGTCTACCTTTGGCTTATTTTAGTGTGTTGTCCTGACATATATGTCTGTATTCCTATCCACTGTGTGTGCAAGGCATGAGTGGTGCATACTGACAAGTGTCTGCACTAACAACTTGAACTGCCAGATATGTCTGGTCCACTGGTGTTTGCAGTCATGGCCTTCATGTGTCTAAGTGTGTGAGCATGCCCAGTATGACCTTTCAGTATGTTGTAGACAGACATTGCCTTCATTTCTATGTGTGTGAGCATGCCCAGTATGGCTGTCTGTATTGAATTTGTGGATCGTGTCCAGATAGTTTGTGCTGTAGTGCTGACCTTTGTTTTGTATATCAACAGGTAGCATGCTGTCTCTGCAGGGTATCCATTGATCATTTGGCTTTGACTGTTACTACATTTCTGCATAGCAGGGGGCACACCTGACTGTTTCTACATAGGGTTGGGGGGCACACCTGACTGTTATTACATTACTATGTAGGATGGTGGAGGCACATCTGACTATTTCTACATTTCTACACAGGAATGGGGGGGGGCACACCTGACTGTTTTTACATTACTATGTTGGATGTGGGGGGCACACGTGAAACATGTACAAATTTGCTATGACCATACTAGTATGTCAGGTACTCCATTTCATTCTGTGTTGCTAACTATCATGCTGACTAGACACATACCAGTGTATTACAGATCATGGCTTTGGTTGTCCTACATATTATTGTCTGACTTCCTACCCTTCAGAACTAACATCCCACTGCCTGCCCTGCTGTGGTCAGTATGTGTAGGCCTGAGGGTGGGGTTAACTATAGCCATCATTCTGGGCCCATGGCATAGGCTCTGTTTGGGTTTGTCTACACCTGTCCTGCTGGCTGAGACGGTTGTTGGGTATGTGAACCATCCTGACTGGCAGGTGTTGGTCATATGGACACACATGTCGCACAGCACATTTCCTGCAGTGGGTTTTGTCACCCTGTGTAGTACTGACTACTATGGTGACTCCAGTATGTGTTACAGAAGTCATGCTGTCACTATGGGTGTCTACTGTCTGCTGCCATAACATTCAGCCACCAAATTCCCTTGCATGCTCACATCCATACCATAGCTACAGGTAACAACACATTCTACTCCATTTGGCAATTTGTAGGTTGATTGACTTACCTTGCAGGTGTGCCAGACTTGCGGATGGCGCTGGAGGGCTGCCTATGTTGGATGCACATCGTACACTCTCTATACATGGTTGAGCACAGGTAGTGTCATATTTGGCATCCCTTTTACTGTATGTGTGAGTCAGAGAGAGGTGTCATTCCCTGGGTCCCTACTGTGTCAGTGCATGTGCTATGTGTTGCCTCTTTGTCAAGGCCAGGGCATACTGAGTACGCCTCCTTCTGCCTACTGGGGCCATCTCAGGCTGTTCCTCCTCCGGGTCACTCTGTGCCTGTGCAGGCCTTGGCATTGGTGGGGGGCTATGTGGTTCTGCCCCATGCTGTTCCTGCTGCAGCTGTTTCTGCAGGATCATATTGTGTAGCATAGCACATACCATAACAGCTTGGATACATGTAGCTGGTGAATACTGCAAAGCTCCATCAGATGTGTCCCAACACCGGAACTGTGACCTGAGCATCCCAAACACACGCTTTATTATATGTCTGGCCTGTGTGTGTGCCTCATTATGGCATTGCTGTTCAGATGTGTGTGCATTTCTGACGGGTGTCATCAGCCATGGCTCCAGTGTTTATCCAGCATCCCCCACTAGGTGACCATAGGGGATGTCCCCATTGGCAAATCTCTGGTACAGCTGTATCAGTTGCCATATGTGGGAATCGCCATAGCTTCCAGGGCAGCCAGCACACACATTCATTATAATGCCCTGGGCATCCCAAACGACCTGGCAGTTGATGGAGGGAATGCCCCTGCAGTTGATGTAGGCTCTACCCCGCTCACCGGGTGGTGATTTGATGCAGATGTGCATGCAGTCTATAACACCCACTACCCCAGGATATTCTGCTATTTGGTGGAAGAGACGCATATTGCTGGTCAACACCTCATGGGTGTTAAGGGAATATATGTGCTCACTGGCATGTGCTGACATGGCATCCAGGAACTGGTGGAATACTCTGGATGCTGATGCCTGTGAGATCCCCATGTTATCAGTTGTGCTTTGGGAGGTACCTGTTGCTAGTATACCTGGGCCTACACATACCTTGGTATCTACTGGGATGGGTTCCCCTCGGTCAGTTTGGTGTGCTAAGTGTGGCCGGCACAGTTCAACAATTTGCTGTAGGAGGTCTCTTTCCACCCTATAGTGCTCCAGTATCTCCAGGTCTGGGTCTATACACTCTTCTCTGTCTCCTCACTATGGGTTGTTTGGCAGCATTCACATCCTCACCACCCTCAGCCTCTTGCACATGTTGTTCTATGTTGCCTACTGCAGCCCTTCTCATTTTTGTAGGTTTGTTTGTTAAAATTTCCCCGCTTGTATACATTGGTGGTGTAGAGTGTGGAAAAAACAGAGGGGAAGGTGTTTGCTTAGTTTATAGTAGTGTTCCGGGCTGGGCTTGACTGCTGTCTGAGTAATTGGCTGATTCTGATACATTTCACCTGCCAGCTAAGCTAGTTCTCCTTGATTACCTTCCTACTGCTGTTTTCCTTTCCCATTGCCTTCCTGTTTAAGCCCCTGTGTGTGCCTCGCAAACAGAGTGCTCAAATGTGCACACACTGCTGCTATTTCCTGGTTTAACGTTTTTTTCCCTATAAAACCCAGTGCGTGGTGCGCACACCTGCTTAGGCATTGTAAAGAGTGCTAGGCAGGTTTAGACACCCCCCCCTAGCTTAGCTGTGCTAAGCTAGGAGCACTCCCAAGCCACATAGTTAGAATGCTTATTTTAGTTTTATTTTATTATTTCCCCCCCGATCACATTTGCGCGCCGCTGCCATATGCTTAAACAGCCGAGATCGGCAAAAAAAAATAAAAGTTGTTTTTTTTATTTTTTGTATTGTTTGCAATGCCAATGGCCTTATACTTGGCCATTGGCATGCTTCCTCTATGATATGCAGCCTTTATTTAGAGCTGTCATAGCTCCGTTTCGGATTTTGCAGAAATGTACTCAGTTACTAACCTAGTACATTTCTGCAGATAGCACTTGTCTTGCATGGACTATTGCAAGCTTCCTGGATTGCAAAATCACCTCATTTGCATGAAATTCTCCTGAAAATGAGGTGATTTGCATACCAGGGCTTAGTCTGTGCATGATTAGTATAGGAGCTCTTGTGCATGCCCCTGTAGGCTGTTCCTGGATAGCACGGCAGACATATTGCCTGTGTGAGCTCCTGCACTAATCATGCAAGTTTTGCAGGGCATAGAGAATCTAGGGGAGAATTTCAGAGCACCTTTCCTATATAAAGCTGGTGATTATTATGAATTCAGTTCCTAAACATTTTAAAGATAATGCACAGCATACTTTTAGGTTTAGGTTAATACAGAAGATTTGTCCAAAGATAAGAGGGGGAGATATTTTAAATGAAATTGAAGGTGCAGAATACAAATGTATTTTAAGGATCCAGGTTGACAAGGAACTCTTTTTGAAAAGATCAATCCACCTGAAACCTGTAATGAAAACTAAGCAATTAAAGCTGTAGATAATGTAAACTAATTATATTCGTAAAACTCCTAAATGCTATGATTTTAATTAAATTGTTTTTGTGTTTGTGTTTATATTGCATTACAAGATGTAACTAGTAATGTACTAGGTACTGAGAATGCGTTGCTGTTTATTGGTTCTGGTACTTTAAATATTTGAAAGAATGAACTCTAGTGATTGTTTTTTAAAGTCACATGATGTGTATAAGGGTATATAGTGTATGTGTTATGACACTGCCAGTCCCGCTATCTGGAATTTTGTAAATAATATTGTTTGTTATAGTCACATGATGCGTATAAAGGTATATAGTGTAGGTATTGTGACACTGCCAGCCCAGCTATCTGGAATTTTGTAAAAAGGTATATAAACTATATATCTGTGCAAATGTATGTTTTAATAGTAGAAGCTGGAACATACAGAGTTAACTTGCAAAACTTCAAGAAAATAAGTTGAAATTAGTATTTTATGATTATGTTATCTCGCTGTTTCAGTTCAGCAGCTGACACAATGTCTAGAACTCGAAGTTTTTGTATTGTCTTGAAACAGAAATAATTACTAGGTTTGAAATATAAAAGTGTTTTATTGTTTTACAACTTCCAAGTTCTGCAGACTTCTGAGAGATATGTACTTCTCACACAGATGTTAAAATTCTGTTAGTATCTGTTTAGCCTGAGAACTGTACAGTTGACAAAGAATGATGTCATCCAAACTAACCCAGCAGTAATATTTATTTAAGAACTCTCTCAGAGAGAGAGAGAGAGACTATGCATTTTGTACTTTGTCTTTGACCTGGAAATCTCCATCATCAGTATCATCTGCACTTGCCTTGATAATAGTACGTAACCAGGGTACAGTAATTTATTTTAGATATAGATAGGAATATAATAAAGATTAGTTTAGATGTTTTCTGTATTTGAGGCTGTCCTGCAATGTTGTTTTAAAATACTCCTGTGTTTTTAACTCTGAAGTAACTGTGTTTGTTTTCTGGGAATTATCTTGTGCTTTTATTTTTTATTATTAAATATATTTAAACCTATCTTTGTGGCTGATATTTGTGAGACATATTTAAGCTCTTGGAGTACTGCATATGTCATATGTATTTGGTGACACTGTACAGGCCACTCCTAAATAACCTTGCAAATGTTGGTCAGGATACAATTTGGATTAATAGTAACATTACACAGTAGGATTGGACACTCTTTGTAAGGGCCTTATAGTAACTGATAAGCAAGGGTGGATGGTGGCAGCTGGTACTACCTTATAGTCTGGGAAGAAGGGGGCATAGCTAGTAAACCTGTGCCAGCCTTTCCCAGATGTGTGCATTTGTATATCAATCAAATCTCAGAGTGTATGTGTGTGTCAGCTACTTGGGCAGGTACACGAAGCACTGGTTGGACAGAGAGGGTGCTAGAGGTCTTAGCCTGGCCACTCGGCTGAGATCTCAGCCCTATAGCTGTGCCAGTGGAAAGTCTTATTGGGGATCTGGAGAAAGAGGGAGAAACCAGCCCCAAACTGATTGTGATGTTTGTGTGCTCTTAAGGGAAATTGTACTTTACTTTGTGTGTACATGTCATCCTCCCATTGCATACATCCCACACTGTTGCCAGTGGTGAGAATTGAGGCTCCTTGATTACTGGGCCAGTGCATGGGGTGTCACACATGTGTTTTTATTATGTTTTGAAAAAAGAAAGTGTTCCAAAAGCTGTGCTTGTTTATTCGCATTAAATTAAATTTTTTTTTTAAAAAGCTGGCGTTTGAGATCTGTTTTTTTTTTGTTTGTTTTAATTTATCTTTGAATGTAGAATATCAGTAGCATTTCATTCATTGTTACCTGCCATACTAGAAAACAGCTGTACAACAGTGACACTTTCTAACACAAACTTAAAAAAAAAAAAAAAGAATCTGAATGTGGGCAGTGAACAAATTTAAAAGTAATTTACTTCAGCACTTTCATTCACAATATACAAAGTACTTCATCAGAATGTCAATACAAGACAGTCTTTTAAAACAATTAATCATGTGACTAATCACATGATCACAAAGATGACAACAGTGCAAAACACCTATAAATACATATGAATATAATAAACATGAAATAAATATAAAAAAGCCATTTTCCTAAATCTAAATTTAACCTGTATATTTTCAGACACATACTAAAACATTCTATATGGAAAACTCAAATTTCCTTTTCACTAGATAAAGCCATGTCATTCTTCAATACAGCATTTATAAACATACTCAACCCTGGGGCTCTTCACTGGAAGTAAAGAATAAAGTAAAATCCAGCTCTTTATTTAACACAAACAACAAAACAATTCAGGCTAGAGATTATTCACGGAAAATCTAGCAAACATATAAAGTAAACTTCAAGATTCAAGTATATTGGCAACTAAGAAACTTGGCCAGAAAAAGCATATACACAATAACAAAACTAATTACTACAATGGCCTGCTAAACACACAGTCAAACTTCCAAAGGTTATTGTAATACCATAAACAAGCATCTTTAACCTGGATGAAAAACCCAACCAGACCCCACACAGTCCCTTCTCTGCTTAAACCAAAGGCATCATCTATCATATTGTTAACTCCAGTATACCAGCCAAGCTTAGGTGGACTAGCCCTCTCACTAATCCCCACCAATATCATAAGAAATCTACTTACAGAGGTCCAACCAACCACTTTAACTCAATGTAACCTCCCAGCTGAACATTTCAAAATAGCTGCAGAAGCCATAGCAAATCTTATCTACATTCTAACAAACCAGTCTGTAACTGAATCCTATGTACCTACCATGTTGAAACAATCATGTGAATCCCATGTACCTACCATGTCGAAACAATCCTATGCAGTTATTCTACATAAAGGAGGCATTCCTCTTGACCTACCCAATTTTAGACCCATTGCAATGCTGTCACTGCTTTTGAAAGTATTAGAAAAATGTATGTATAAGCAAATTCTCACCCATATTGTATAAAAGAAAGTCCTTTAACCAGTCCAACATGGTTTAGACCAGGCCATAATAAAAACTGCTTTTCTATAATTTCTAGACACTGCAAAGTAAAAATATGATCAAGGAGAGCATGTCACCTTCCCCTTCTTAAACCTTTTCAAAACATTTGACACTCCCTGCTATGACTTCTCAGATGTCCAGCTAACCTACAGTTAAGCTCAAACTCATTTTAACTACAGTAAAATTCTGACTCAACACAATGATTAAACAGATGCCCCAAGCACTGAATCAAATGTGTAAAATAGTAATAATATTACTCCTTAGTCCTAGAGTTTCAGAGGATTAATACTTAAGTCCACTATTTAACATATTCATAAACAGCATGCGCTCGACTACTCATCAGGATGATGGTCAAAGATGATGACATTCTGAGCTGCTCAAGTCCCAACCATGTCCAGCTAGCAGCCATTGCATTTAATGCTGTGTACAAATGCTGCATCCCATATGGCAGCTCGGACAACCCAGACCAGCATTATCATCACTTCAGCAAATATGACCAAAATAGAAATTGTACAATAAACCAAACTCAGTTTCATTTCTCCAAGTCTTTTGGGTTTCTAATGCCATGATGGGACTGGACCCCATTCCTAAGTCAAAGTATGATTGAAGTTCATGACATTAGTATTGTTTCAATCTTTGATGCCAGCCAAAAGTGCTCTTTATAACACCTGCAATGCGCCCAGAACTGACTCCTTTTGTATTTCATACTGAGATACCTGTAGCAGTAGCATATCTAAATAAGACTGCAAATTATTTTTTTATGAGACTCATTGCTCCTACTACTATTGAAACTGTCTGGGTATCCTTCTACATTGTCCGCATTTCTGCCTGCAAATCCTGGTATTTTATGACTTTGTGTCTCTCTATACATAAGACACTGTAGTCACTGGGTGTAGCAATTTCAATGATCAATGTTACTTTTGTCTTCTTTTCATGGCCTACTATATCTGTTTTTCTCGCATCTATTTTTTGAACTTGTCAGTAAAGGGTGCTCCCATGTGACATAAACTTCATCATTTTCTGTAAAGTTTTGTGGATTATGTTTCCAATGGTTGTCATCTACTTCAGTATTGTAATGTTTGCACAATCTCCGATGCAACAGTCTCAAGACTCAAGAGATTTGAGAGTCAACCAAACTCCTAGGAGTGATAATCAAATGAAAATGTTCATGACTTAAGATATACATTATCTAATTCAAACTCTATAGGGATGAAAACTTTCTCATGCTCCAAGCTTGTAAGCCCACTACTCAAACACACTGCTAACTAGCCTTCTAGATGCATTCTCTACTCCAATAAACCTGCAAGTAGTTCAAATGGCCAAACTAAGGCAATACCACAATAAATTAGCCAGATTTTAAAAGAAGCAGCCCAATAGAGCATGTCATTATGTGACACTGAGTCATCTGAACATACTGGAGCCTTCCTGTGTCCTGACAGTGTGCTCTTCAAACTATCTGGAGATATACAGAGCTAACTATATTTTTCTGGCACTTCAGAGCTGTGTACTGTTAATTGTTGCTTGACTAGTTTTATATCATTGCTGGCTGAGTTGTGCACTGTTATTTTTGCTTCACTGTATAGTTTTTCAGATCTCTGCTGAAGGTGTTGGTTTTCCCCTACCCACCCTCTCTATTCCTGTCTTGTTGTTTAAATTTGGAGGCTTTTGCAGTTGCCTGCCCCCACTGTAGATTTGATCTGGGACACTCCCCCCAGTCCCATCTCTTTACCTCATTCTACCTAATAGACTCCTTCTGCACTTGTTTTTAGTAATTTTTAATTTAAATGCATTTTTTTAAACTGTTTGGTCTAACATTGCTACATACCCAAGTGTGCTAGCTTGCACTGCATTTGAATTGTTTTTCTGCTGTTTTAGCTACTTTTCTGTATAAAAAAAAAAGAAATCTAAGCCTGTTTCATACCTTTCCTGTAACTAGTGTAGTCCAGATTCAGATTTTCTGTATCCAGGACTGTATGTAAGCTTCTGAGCCCCCCAAGCTTTCTGTGTTGGATGAAAGCCTTCTAGCTTATCAGTGGGAGTGGTAAGCACTAGGTAACCTATCTACCACATAAGGAGTGGTTCTGGCCCAGAAATTGTAGTTATTGGCCATTTGGGCAGTTTTTCCATCTCTCTCAACTTTCTGATTTCAAAGCCCGCATTTGCACTTCCCCCCTTTCCTGTAACTAGTTTAGTCCAGATACACATTCTTAGTTTTAACACTTGAATTTGCTTATTCATGATCAGCACTTGTTCAGAACTTGTAAGCACTAAATAACCTACTAATTACTACAGCACTCAACCTTCCTCATTACCTAGAGGAAAACAGTTTTGGTACTTACTTTCCTCACTTGCTTAGAGAAAAACAGCTCTTGTACTCACTTTCCTCACTTATCTAGAGGAAAATTGTTTTTTATTCAGGCCTGTCCAAGGGTCAGCTCCCAGTGTTCTCTCCTGTCTATCTGATGAATCTGGGCATCTTGGGGCAATGTAGAAATTGCCTCATGTACACAGACAACCCTCTCCTCCTACCACCCAACACTACAACCTGTGAGAGATGCACTTCTCTAGCCAAACTGAAGGTAAAGTACTCTCCAACCAAGACTGAACTTGACAGTCAAGAGGAGAAGGTAAACACTTGCACCACACCACACTCATCACATAGTCTCACTAAATCTACACCACCAAAATCCACACATAGAAACACAAAAACATTTGTGGAGGCTCTCAGTAATAATCTGCTCAAGCAACAGAGACCTCCAAAGCAGAAATGCAAGCAGCCTGTACCCCCCAACACAACCCAAATGACACATAACCTGCAGACTCAGTATGCCACTCAACCACAGCCAATAAGGCAAAACAACGTACTCAACACACTAGTCGTAGGTGACTTTATAGTCAGGCACACTGATGTCCCACTCACCAGGCTAAACAAGGAGAAGGTTACTCTCAGCTGCCTGTTGGGTGCCAGGATCCGCCACATAACCCACGCACTCAGGTCACTCCACAAGTACAAATATGACTCTGTCATTGTCCATGCTGGTGTGAATGACCTGAGATGTACCTCCCTGTACTACATGAAAAAAGACATGGAAGAGCTCTCCGATCTTGTAGCCCAGGCAGGTATGACCCTTGCCCTGAGTAGCATTCTGCCATCACCCAGAATAATACCGCAGTACAAGGACAAAATGATTGACTTCAGCAATTGGCTAAGCTTCTGGTGTCATTCTAAAAGGATCCAGTATCTGTCTGCCAGGGATGACATGGTCGACAGACGATGATGCTTTGCCAGAGATGGCCTGCACCTGTCACCCCTGGGATTCCGGATACTGGCTAAGGTTCTTGACGCCCCATAGTGCCTTTTTTAGGCAAGGTTCAAATGACAAATTCACCACCGTAACAGGAACAGGCAAGCAAAAACTGAAGGTGATGCTACTCAATGCAAGAAGTCTAAATCTCAAAATGCACTCACTTGAGGCACTCCTTAAAATGGAGAACATCGATATCTGTGCAGTGACTGAGACCTGGTTCAAGGCTCCAGAGAGCACCCCTGCACTACCAGGCTATAACTCATACCACACTTTTCAGCCATGTAACCTGGAATGGAACACCAAAGGTGGATTTGTGTCCATATTCATTAAGGATGTCCACACCTCCAGGCTAGTTGCTCAGCATAATGCAGCCGAGATTATCCAAGTGCAACTAACTCTGGGCAAAACTGCAATCCAAAGTTTAGCTTGCTACAGATCCCCCACCATGCCCCAGGATTCCGACTACTCTTTTCTTTATGTACTGGAAAATATTAGGGTTCAACCAAACACCCTAATAATGGGCAATTTCAACTACCCCACCATTAACTGGGAAAACTACTCATATACCAACTCCTTCGCTCAGCGCTTTCTGGAATTCATAAACTCCAATGCCCTGGATCAGCTTATCCATACCCCCACCAGGGGCAACAATATCCTAGATCTAGTCATTACCAACATTACCCAAAAGGCTGAGTGGTGCAGTGGTTAAGGTGTATGCCTTTCAACCACAAGGTGCAAGGTTTGATTCTCACCCCTGGAAATAGTTTAGTGGGAGGGTGGCCTAATGGTTAAGGTGTTTGCCTTACAAACACAAGGTGCAGGGTTTGAGTCTCACAAGGGATAATTGGCTAGGCTTGAAATGGCTCGCAAGGGCAGTTAGCTTAGTACTAACCTATGAACCTATGAACATGAGTGACCGGTGTTCCACACCTGAAGTCAACGCCTCATTGGTCTGATCTGACCATAAGCTAATTACCCTAGATATCCACATCCTGCCCCCATTCCCCATTAAGGAAACCATGGTAAAAAATTTCTCCAAAGCCAACTTCATACTTCTTAAGACAGAAGTGGTGAACTTCATGATGGACAATACAGCTACGACTACTGAATCCTACACAATTGCACTTTATAAGCACTTACACAAGTGCATGGAGCTTAGTACTAACCTATGAACCTATGAACATGAGTGACCGGTGTTCCACACCTGAAGTCAACACCTCATTGGTCTGATCTGACCATAAGCTAATTACCCTAGATATCCACATCCTGCCCCCATTCCCCATTAAGGAAACAACGGTAAAAAAATTCTCCAAAGCCAACTTCATGCTTCTTAAGACAGAAGTGGTGGACTTCATGATGGACAATACAGTTACGACTACTGAATCCTACACAATTGCACTTTATAAACACTTACACAAGTGCATGGATCGTGCTATCCCAAACAGAACCAAGATGCTATCCTCCAAAAAAAAGGAAGCCAATCTGGTGGCCCCCTGCCATAAACAGACTGTACAACAGAAGGAAGAAACTGTTGCAAAAGAGAGTAAAATCCCATGAGTGGAGGAGCTCCCTGGTCAGCCTCAGTAAGAAGTTGCGATCCCTGATAAAATCCTCCAAAGCTAGTTATGAAAATAAAATTGCCACTGATTCTAGAGACAACCACAAAGCATTCTATAGCTATGTCAAAAATCTCAATGGCAACACTCAGATCTGCTCTGAGTTACAGCACAATGGCACTAAATATACAGACCTAACTGATATTGCCAACATCCTGGCAAATAGGTTCAGTGCTAACTTTACCCACCTCTCACCCCCTAAAGAGCCCATCTCTATACCGGAAGAGTTCCTGTAATCACGGCTGCAGAGGTAAAAACCACACTCTCCAAAGCCAAGAACACAGCATCCATGGGACCAGACAACATCCCAGGCTGCGTTCTACATGAAATACAGAATGAACTGGCACCCCACCTAAGTACCATGTTCAATCATAGCCTAACCTCAGGCTTTGTGCCCGCTGAATGGTGCACAGTGATGGTTATCCCACTCCACAAGGGGGGAGCCACCACGGACCCCGGAACTACCGCCCCATTAGCCTGACGAGCCTGGTCTGCAAGGCCATGGAACGCATCATCATGGAACTTATAAACAAAGACATTGGTAATTTCCAAACTCCGGACCCCACCCAGTTTGGGTTTGTAAAAGGCAGATCATGTCTCCTAAACCTGATAGACTTCTTTGAAGCAGTCACCAAAGCCGTAGACGAGTGTAAGGTGGTTCACATAGCCTATCTAGATCTTGCCAAGGCTTTCGACACCATCCTCCACTATGAAATTATAGATAAACTCACCAAACTAGGCATAAATCCCTATGTCACAAGATGGGTTGTCAGCTGGCTCACTGACAGAACCCACACTGTGAAAGCAGCAGACTCCAAATCTGACTTAAGACCGTGACAAGTGGAGTACCACAGGGTTCAGTCCTGGGTCCTCTCCTGTTTGGCATCTACTTCTCTGATGTACAGGCTAACACAGAAGGTCTTTGGCTAACGAAGTTCACAGATGACTACAAACTAGGAGCCATAATTGCAACTCCTAACGATGTGGGCATCCTACAAAAGGGCCTCACTGAGACAGATGCCTGATGTCAAAGCCATGGCCTCAAGCTCAATACCAAAAAGCGCATTGTCATCTCCTTTGGTAAAAACTCTGTACCCATGAACTACAACACAGGCGGTAGTATACTTAACACCGAAAGTGTGATAAGAGACCTTGGGACACAAGTGGACAGTAGTCTCTCCTTTGATAATCACATTGCCACAGTAGTCAGGAAATCCTTCTACGTGGCACACCTCATCACAAAAGGTTTCTCATCCAGGAAAAAAGAGGTCATCATTCCCCTCTACTCATCACTCATTAGACCCATTATAGAGTACAATGCCCCTTTTGGTATGTACCTCACAAGACATTTACAACAACTGGAAAGGCCACAGAAATACCTCACAAAGAGGATTACCGGCCTCAAACAGATGCCCTACGCAGACCATCTAAAAAAACTCCAGCTTTACTCCATTGCATATCGCTTACTCAGAGGTGATCTCTGCCTGCCATACAAAGCTATGTCTAACCCAGAGCTGTTGGACATGGAAGTCCCAATCCCTCCGAGCTATACACTCTAGGGACCTAAACCTTGTCACCACAATAAACAGAACATGCTGGAGAGATAGATTCCTGTCCCAGAGACTTCCCATACAATGGAACAAACTACCTATCTATATCAAACAAAGCTCCTCATTAGTACTCCAAGAAAAATCTTGATGATTGGATGGGAAATATGAAATTCACCCGGGGGATCACTTCTGTGGCTCTGCTCGACAGTGGCATAGGAAAAAAATTTTCTTGGGTGGCAAAAGCCAGGGTACCTTTTTGGCTGGGCTTGTATAGGCCCTAGGGCCGATAGCCTAGTACCGACGTATGAACCTATGAACTGGTTTGTACTCCCTAATATACTCACCTAATCACAACTAAAATTTGGCTACTGCATCCTTTATACTCTGGAGAAGTATTCAGCTTTACCCTAGATGATACAATGGTAAAACCAACAACACAACTAAGATAAGATAAAACAAATCAGTATCAAGTCTTTCAGCATAAATCTAGTGACTCAAAAGATGCCCTACACTCCATGTATTTTGCAAAATAATGGAACTCTAGTTCACCCTGATTATGCCAAATTCCCATTCAAATCTACCTTAAAACGTTTACTCACTAAAGGAATCTGTAGATGCTCAATCATACTTTGATACCACTTCTAAAACCACCACCATTTGCTCCACCTTTTAACCAGGATTCAATATTTTGCTAGTACTGGTTATTCCTGCAGGATGTCTAAGTCATTTTGGGGATTCGCTGGCTGCTCCTAGCTTGCAGTCATCTACAGACTTGGTCAGTCAGACTCTTTGGTATTGGCTTTTACTTCAGGGGACGTAGATGACAAACAGGGCAGGTCCCAGCAAAGAACTCTGGGGACTCCACTGGTTACTGGTCTCTTTGTGGAGATATTTTCCCCTGTTCTGATTTCCTGTGAGCCAGGTAACAGTCCAGCAGGAGACAGAGGTTTATTCCCAGTTTTATTTAGATTTTCAACTATGCTAGAATGGGGATTGTCAAAAGCTTTGGTCAGGATGATATATGTGGTGTGTATTGTTCTACCTTCATCCATTGCACTGGTGATGTTTTCAACAAAAGTCCATCAGGTTGAGTAAAGATGATCTGCACATGACTAATGCAATCTGAGGCAGGTACAGTGTTTGGAGGCTCCCTATGCCCTTATTGATTAGTTTCATGATAAGTCTTTCTGTGGCTTGGCATATGAGGCTAATCAGACTTATGGGTCTGTCATTGCCTAGGTCAGTCGAAGGTCCTTCCTTAGCAGGGGGAATACCTTTAGGACTTGTTCCTGTGTGATAGCTGGATGCAAGCCAATTTTGGGTATATCTTGAGAGGCAAATGGAGGTTTGAGAAGGGTAAAGTTCAACCTGAATTTTTCGGCCAGTAGGTTGATTTTATCTTTAGGCTCAGTGTAGGCAACATTGCTCAGTCTGCTCAGCACATCACTGTATTGTGTTTCTGAGATTATGAACATAACTAAAAAAGGCCTTGTGATTGTCTTTGGCTTGGATAGCTATTTTAGCCTCAAGCTTTGTACTGGTGAATTTTATTAAGCTCCTGATTTGCTTGTTTATTTCAGTGATTAGGGCTTTATCATTATGGGAATTCTTCTTCTTAAATGTGGTTAAAATTATCTTCCTTTTATTGCAAATCCGGTACATATTATGGTTCTACAATATGACTCTGTTTCTGGGGGTTGCTCTGAGCTTGTTCCTACAGGGTACAACTGCTTCTATATAGCTGTTTACTTGCTAGTATAGTGTGGTGTCATATGTTTCCATGTATTTAATGGATTTAGCTGGGTTTGATGGGGATTTGAAACTTGCCGATGTATCACTTAGAAGAAGGTAGTTTGTTTTAAAGAATTTTTTAAAGGCACCTTTGGTGAAAAGGATCTCTGGTTTCAATTTTATTTTGAAGGAGACACTTTATGGTCGTTCCTAACAAGTGCTGAAGATAAGCAAGGATGGTGTAATATGTCTATATATTAGTAAGGACAAAGTTGAAGATACTGTTCCCTAATTGGGTACTCTAATTGTATTAACAAAGTCCAGAATATCTGTGCTTGTGCACTAGTGGTGGTGTAAGTGTCCCAGTCTATAGCTGGATAGTTTAAAATCACCTAGGGAAATGGAACTGGGTTTAATAGTGAGTGATTCTAGTTCCAGTAGATAGGCATTGTAGTTTTCTTGGGTCATAGAGGGAGTTCTATAGCTAGCTAATAAATGGTTTGGGACCTTTATGTTGTTTATTTGGATATGATAAAGCTCTAGTGCATCATACTGCTTTACTAGTACTCATGAGAGTCTCTTCTGGATGACAACGGAGGCACCTCTCAGGATTCCTAGATGTGGAGAAAGCAGATTTGGGCAGTCCTGCAGTGGTTTGAAGTCCCAGAAACACTGGTAGTATTAGTGCAGGCTATGCACAAGGGCACAATGACTTAAGTACAAACATCAAGTCTCGTGGAGGGCTTCCTAGTGGGAGTGGGGGGTGCATGAGGGTTCAGCTCTGATCCCTCTGCTGTTCATACTGGTGATGGACTACATTAGAAAACCTGTTGAAGAGGACAGATTAATGAAGCTGGTGTATGCAGACAATGTGGCATTACACGCAGACTCTCATCAAGAATTTCAGCAAATGATGGGAGAAAGGAATGCAAAACTGAGGGCACATGGGATTAAACTGAATACAGCTAAGACAGTTATAATAACAGTAAATGGGGGAAAGCAGACGAATCTGAAAACTGAGATAGAAGGGAAACAGTGGAACAAGCTAACAGCTTCAAGTAATTGGGAGGGGTGGTTGAGGAGACGTTAAGTCTGAATGAAGAGGTTAAAGTTAGAATCAAAGGGGCTGCAGCCAACTGGCACATTGTTGGAGGTAGTGTATGACAGAAGAATAGCAAAGAAGCTGAAAAATAAGGTGTGTAAAACAGTGGTGCGACCAGTACTACTGTATAGTACAGAAACCTGGGCAGTAAAGGCAGAGCAGCTGAGGAAGCTACAGGTGCCTGAGATGGTTGGTGGGATGCACAGATGAAGAAATGGGGATATTGGACCAGAAGCCAAAGTAGCTCCACTTACAGAAAAAGTCAAAGACAACAGGTTACAATGGTTCTGGACATTTGTAAGACAACAGGTTACAGTGGTTGTGGACATTTGTAAGACAACAGGTTACAGTGGTTGTGGACATTTGTAAGACAACAGGTTACAGTGGTTCTGGACATTTGTAAGACAACAGGTTACAGTGGTTGTGGACATTTGTAAGACAACAGGTTACAGTGGTTCTGGACATTTGTAAGACAACAGGTTACAGTGGTTGTGGACATTTATAAGACAACAGGTTACAGTGGTTGTGGACATTTGTAAGATAACAGGTTACAGTGGTTATGGACATTTGTAAGACAACAGGTTACAGTGGTTATGGACATTTGTAAGACAACAGGTTACAGTGGTTGTGGACATTTGTAAGACAACAGGTTACAGTGGTTCTGGACATTTGTAAGACAACAGGTTACAGTGGTTATGGGCATTTGTAAGACAACAGGTTACAGTGGTTATGGACATTTGTAAGACAACAGGTTACAGTGGTTCTGGACATTTGTAAGACAACAGGTTACAGTGGTTGTGGACATTTGTAAGACAACAGGTTACAGTGGTTGTGGACATTTGTAAGACAACAGGTTACAGTGATTGTGGACATTTGTAAGACAGCAGGTTACAGTGGTTGTGGACATTTGTAAGACAACAGGTTACAGTGGTTGTGGACATTTGTAAGACAACAGGTTACAGTGGTTGTGGACATTTGTAAGACAACAGGTTACAGTGGTTCTGGACATTTGTAAGACAACAGGTTACAGTGGTTCTGGACATTTGTAAGACAACAGGTTACAGTGGTTGTGGACATTTGTAAGACAACAGGTTACAGTGGTTCTGGACATTTGTAAGACAACAGGTTACAGTGGTTCTGGACATTTGTAAGACAACAGATTACAGTGGTTGTGGACATTTGTAAGACAACAGGTTACAGTGGTTCTGGACATTTGTAAGACAACAGGTTACAGTGGTTCTGGACATTTGTAAGACAACAGGTTACAGTGGTTGTGGACATTTGTAAGACAACAGGTTACAGTGGTTATGGACATTTGTAAGACAACAGGTTACAGTGGTTCTGGACATTTGTAAGACAACAGGTTACAGTGGTTATGGACATTTGTAAGACAACAGGTTACAGTGGTTCTGGACATTTGTAAGACAACAGGTTACAGTGGTTGTGGACATTTGTAAGACAACAGGTTACAGTGGTTCTGGACATTTGTAAGACAACAGGTTACAGTGGTTCTGGACATTTGTAAGACAACAGGTTACAGTGGTTGTGGACATTTGTAAGACAACAGGTTACAGTGGTTGTGGACATTTGTAAGACAACAGGTTACAGTGGTTCTGAACATTTGTAAGACAACAGGTTACAGTGGTTGTGGACATTTGTAAGACAACAGGTTACAGTGGTTGTGGACATTTGTAAGACAACAGGTTACAGTGGTTGTGGACATTTGTAAGACAACAGGTTACAGTGGTTCTGGACATTTGTAAGACAACAGGTTACAGTGGTTCTCGACATTTGTAAGACAACAGGTTACAGTGGTTCTGGACATTTGTAAGACAACAGGTTACAGTGGTTGTGGACATTTGTAAGACAACAGGTTACAGTGGTTATGGACATTTGTAGAAAAGCAGAAGATGATCTGATAAAGGAGATTTGGGACAGACAGGACGAAGGAAAGAGGAAGACCTGGGACAGTCAGGCATGAGTGTCGAAGAAGGTAGGAGAGCGGAATTGAATAGAGAGAGATGATTACAGTTGACACAACACCCCAACCCCATAGAAAATGTGAAAAAGGGGGTTGATGATGAATAAGATACCTCCACCTTTTTTCTCCTCCTGCAAAGTAGCTGTTCTAAATGTGAGGAAGGCATTATAGCCCTGCACAACCAGAGTGCTCTCTGTGTTTTGGAAGTCATTGAGGTTTAGGCATTCCTGTCTTACTACACAGACATAGTACAAGGGTTTGTAGTGTAGGGAGTAGAGTTGCTTTTTTAGGGTTCTAGCTTTGATTAGTAACACCTTTATATTTTCTTTTGTTTCTTTTATTATGTTTGGTAGGTTGATCCAATTGGCACTGCTTATAAAAGGCGCTATTGGGACTCTTCAATAATCAAACCCTAGAGGAGACAGATGTATGCCATCCCTGGTGAAGAAACATAGTCTATTGAACATATGCTTCAAAGCTGACAAATACTGGACCCCCCTCAAATGACTCCAAAAACTAAGCCAATTTTTTGGCTTAGTTTATATTTTTTTTGATTTTTTTTTTGCACATATTGCAGCAGCAGCAGCATCCTTGGAGAAGGTAGAATGTTGCTCAGTGAAAGGCTCATACCTGCCTTTGATACATAGTCTTACAGCTTCATCATGTCTCCTTGTATAGTCTGTGGCGGTACACCTCAAGTCATTGACATGGACATGCAAATCATATTGATGCTTGCTGTTTGAGGACTTGAGTAGGTATGTGACCTGACAGGTCCTGGCACCTGCTCAGCCTGGTAAGAGGTACATCTGTATGTTTTACAGTGGAGTCACCTATAACAAGAATGTTTATTTTGGTTGATGCTTGCCCTACAGCCACACCCTTGTGTTATGTGAGGAGGTGGGCTTAACTTGCTGAGTGTGCTGTGTGCATGTTTTGTTTTTGTAGGTCTTTGAGGTTTAGGCAAATTAATCTTTAGAACTTCAGCATATGATGGATTATGTGTATTGTGATTGGCATGGAAAAGTGTGATATATGGTATACTGCTGATGATTTTGGTGTCTGAGTATAGTGTGCTTGAGATTTTTGCCTTCCAGGACATTATATCTGAAAGTCTCATACACTGCTTTATGCTCAGATAATTACTGAACAGCATGAGGCCATTCTTACACTGGCTCAAAATACCCACCTCAGTCTGGCTAGATTCCAAAGTTGTGGGGACGTGCTGGTCCATGATTCTGTCATGACTGACTCTGGGACAGGGGTGATTATAACTGTTTGGGGTTCGGTTTGTTTTGGATAATGTTTGGGTAAATTTGCTCATGAGTATTTAAAGTTCAGTACAAAACAATTAGCCTGGAAACATTCTCCTGAGACCACAATGAACCCATAAACTAATTATAGTAATAACTCATTAATGTAGCATCAAAATCTGTGCAACCAGTATCAATGCACTCAATATTAAAGGAATAATCTCGGTTTACATTCTGCAATGTTTACCTTCAGCAGTGTGCAATTCTGAGCATGCTCAAGACTTGTCTGTGTAGGGTCAAGGAGGGTTGCATATAGGAAGTTTCAGCCTTTTAATTGCAGTCCTTTTTTTCCTGATCTACTCACAACGCCTTTTAGGTTGAGACATTCATTTTAGCTTGCAGCTTGTTATTTTCAAAGAAAGGTACCTTCTAAATGTTTTTAATGACCTACCTTTGGCTTTGTATTAGTGCAGTACCTCACAAGATGGTCAGTAGCAAGTCCTGCCTAAACCCCACTCACCAACCAACAATCGGTGACATCATAGAAAAGTAAAGTAATATTCATGATGATGGCGGCATGAATATTCATTGTCTATTCTTAGTTTACCGTTTTCCTCAATGTAGTGTGATCTTGGAGTTGGTATATTTAATTTGGGGGAGGGGTGTGGGGACGCTTGCCCAACTACAAAAACAAAAGGGGAAAAATACTTGCAGTTACTCCCCGATCAGCAATGAACACATGCATGATCAACAGTTAATGTATGTATGATGTCACACTTCAATCTGCATGGCTGTCAATCTTGCATGTTTTCCATAGGATTACATGCCCCTTTCACCTTTCTGACTGTGCTTCTCAAACATTTTGGAAGTATAGAGTATATTTTAGTGCATTTAATAAAACTGTATTTGCCTTAATATTGCTACAACTGAAGTGCTCTAGGTTGCACTGCATCTGAATTGTTTTAGTGTGTTTTAGCTGCTTTTCTGTATATATAGACTTTTCTGTATATGTAGACTAGCTACTTATTCTACTGTATAACTGCCTCTTAAATCATTTTTCAGTTGTGCACTTGCCTTGCTTCATTTAAAAAGTTTTAAATTGCTAATTTTGTAGAGTTTTAATTGTATTTACTGTTTAGGGCTACACACTCAAGTGCGTTAGCCTTTTCTGTGTTTATTTAGTGTATTATTGCATTGTTTAGCCTGTTTTAACCAAAAAAAAAACCTATCTTGTTTGCTCATTTCCTGCCTTTCCTAGCAAGTATAGTCCAGATCCCAGGCTTTGTGGTTTCAGGACTTTATTTTCTGTGTTCAGAGCTATCCAGACCTTGCTGTGGTACAGGGAAGTCCTACTGCTTACAAGTGGGAGTGGTGAGCATTGTATTGCCTATCTGACACTAGAGGAGAAGTTTCCAGCTCTGAAATTGTAATTTTAGCCATTTTGGACTGATTTCTATTCCTTTCAACTTTCTGGCTGAAAAACACATGTGTTTGCTCATTTTTCGCATTGTGCAGCACCGCAGGGCTAAGGTTAAACTATTCCAGGTGCCAGAAAGTCTGCTCTTCAAATTTTCCCTTAGAACTAGCTGGTTTCTCAGTACTAGCACTAAAATCTGAACCTCAGTGACTAGCACTTGCTCTAGAACCTGCTGGAAAGCACTGGGAAGCCTTAAACTGATACAAGCACTCAACTCTCCTTGTTAATAAGGAGATATTAATTGTAGGCACTAAACAGCCTATAATTGCAAAGTACCTTGCAAAGGTAAGGGAAAACAGCTCTTAAACTTTACAAAAAAGCACCTAAACAGGCATGTCAAAGGGTCAGCTTCCGGTGATTTCTCCTGTCCACCTGGTAAATCTGGGCATACTGGGGCAATGCAATAACTGCCTCATATACACAGACAACCCTCTCCTCCTACAACCCAACACTACAACCTGTGAGAGATGCACTTACATAGCCAAACTGCAAGCAAACCTCTGTCCAGCCAAGTTTGTGCTAGACAGTCAAGAGGAGAAGGTTAACACCTGCAGTACACCTCAAGCAACACATAGCCCTTCAAAACCCACACCATCAACAACCACACATGGCAACACTAAATCCACATATGCAGAGGCCCTTAACATTAACCTGCCCAAGCAACAAGGACCTCCGAAGCTGAAAGGCAAACAAACACCAGTCACAACCAAAGTGACACATAACATACAACACCAGTGTGCCACCCAGCAACAACTCCTAAGAAAAGACAACGTACCCAACACTTTAGTCATAGGTGACTCTATAGTCAGGCACACTGATGTCCCACTCACCAGGCTGAACAAGGAAAAAATTACAGTCAGCTGCGTGTCGGGTGCCAGGATCCGCCACATAACACATGCACTCAAGTTACTCCACCACAAGTACAAATACGACTCTGTCATTGCCCATGTTGGTGTGAATGACTTGAGATGTACCTCCCTGGACTACATGAAAAGAGACATGGAAGAGCTCTCAGATCATGTGGCCCAGGCAGGTATGACCCTAGTCCTGAGTAGCATCCTGCCTTCGCCCAGAATGATATCACAGTATAAGGACAAAATGATTGACTTCAACAATTGGCTAAGCTTCTGGTGTCATTCAAAGGGGATCCAGTATCTGTCTGCCTGGGATGACATGATCGACAAACCACGATGCTTTGCCAGAGATGGTCTGTACCTGTTACCCCTGGGATTCAGGTTACTGGCTAAAGCTCTTGCCACCCCTATAGTGCCATTTTTAGGCAAGGTTCAAAGGACAAAACCACCACCGTAACAGATACAAGCATGCAAAATCTGAAGGTAATGCTACTCAATGCTAGAAGTCTAAACCTCAAAATGCACTCTCTCGAGGCATTTCTAAAAATGGAGAACATCAATATCTGTGCAGTAACTGAGACCTGGTTCAAGGCTCCAGAGAGTACCCCTGCACTACCAGGCTACAACACACCACACTTTTCAGCCATCAAAACAAGACCGAAACACTAAAGGTGAAGGAGTGTCCATAATCACCAAGGATATTCACACCTCCAGGCTAGTTGCCCAACACACTGCATCTGAAATTCTCCAGGTGCAACTAACACTAAGTAAGACTGCAATCCAAATTGTAGCTTGCTACAGATCCCCCACCATGCCCCAAGATTCTCACTGCACCTTTCTAAACATACTGGAAAATATTAAGATACAACCAAACACCCTTATACTGGGTGAGTTCAACTACCCTGCCATTAATGGGTGAAGCTACTCTGGTACCAACACCTTTTCCCAACGGTTCTTGGAATTCATAAATTTCAACACCCTGGATCAACTAATCCATTATCCCACCAGGGGCTCCAATTTCCTAGACCTGGTCATTACCAACATGGGAGATAGATGCTCCACACCAGTGGTCACCCCCTCATTGGTCAGGTCTGACCATAAGCAAATCACCCTTCACATCCAAATTCCACCCCCACCCCCCATTAAGGAAACCTCCGTAAAAAACTTCTCCAAAGCCAACTTCATGCTACTCAAGTCAGAAGTGACAAACTTCATGACACCCATACAGACAGGAGCTGAAAGTTTGACTGCTGAATCCTACACTAAGGCACTGTACGAGCACATCCACTCGTGCATGAATCGTGCCATCCCAAATAGAACCAAGACACTCTTCTCCAAAAAAAGGAAGCCAATCTGGTTGTCTCCTGCCATAAACAAACTATATAACAGAAGAAAGAAACTGTTGCAGAAAAGAGGAAAATCCCAGGATGCAAAAAACTCCCTTACTAGCTTCAGTAAGAAGCTGAGATCCCTCATAAAATCGTCCAAAGCTAGTTATGAAAACAAAATTGCCAAAGATTCCAAAGACAACCACAAGGCATTCAATAGTTATGTCAAGAATCTAAATGTCAATGCTCAGATATGCTCTGAGCTACAACAGAATGGCATTACATATACTGATCCCAAGGATATTGCCAATATCCTGGCAGATCCATTTAGTGCCAACTTCACACCCCCTCTCACCCTCTAAAGGGCTCATCTCAATACCAAAAGATTGCCAAATTCTGGTAATCATGGCCACACAGGTAGAAACCACACTCTCCAAAGCTGAGAATATAGTATCTATGGGACCAGATGACATCCCGGGCTGTGTACTACATGAACTACAAAATGAACTGGCACCTCACCGAAGTGTCATGTTTAATCATAGCCTCACCTCAGGTTTTGTGCCCACTGAGTGGTGCACAGCTACAGTTATCCCACTCCACAGGAACTACCATCCCATCAGTCTGACGAGCCTGATCTGCAAGAACATGGAACGCATTATCATGGAACTTATAAACAAAGACATTGACAACCTTCAAACACTGGACCCCACCCAGTTTGGGTTCATGAAGGTCCGATCTTGTCTCCTGAACCTGATTGACTTCTTCAAATCAGTCTCCAGTGCTGTGGACGAGGGTAAGGCGGTCCACACAGCCTATCTGGACCTTGCCAAGGCCTTTGACACCATCCCCCACTCTGGAATCATAGATAAACTTACTAAGCTGGGCATAAATCCTTATATCACTTGATGGGTTGCCAACTGGCTTACTGATAGAACCCAGACTGTAAAAGTAGCCGACTCCAAATCCAGCTCCAGACAAGTGACACGTGGAGTACCTCAGGCTTCAGCCCTGCGACCGCTCTTGTTTGGCATCTACTTCTCTGAAGTACAGGCCAACACTAAGGGACTCTGGCTAACAAAGTTCGCAGATGACTGCAAATTGGGAGCCATTATTGACTCCTCAAATGATGTGGATATTCTACAAAAGGGTCTTACAGATACAGATGCTTGGTGCCATAGCCATGGGCTCAAGTTAATGCCAAGAAATGTATAGTGATCCCCTTTGGGAAAAACATGTACCCATGAATTACCACATAGGTGGCAGTACACTAAACACCGAAAGTGTGATGAGAGACTTAGGGACACAGGTGGACAGTGGTCACATCTTCGATAACCACATCGCCTCAACAGTCAGGAAATCCTTCTATGTGGCACACCTCATCACTAAGGGCTTTTCATCCAGAAAAAAGGAGGTCATTGTCCCACTGTACTCATCCCTCATTAGACCCATTATATAGTACAATGCCCCATTTGGTATGCACCTCACAAGACATCTGCAACAGCTGGAAAGGCTGCAGAAACACCTCACTAAAAGAATCACAGTCCTAAAGCAGGTGCCCTATGCTGACCATCTAAAAAAACTCCAGCTATGCTCTGTGGCATACCGTTTGCTCAGAGGCACTCTCTGCTTAACATACAAGGCCATGTCAAACCCTGAGCTGTTGGGCATGCTCCACTTAAAGAAATCCCAATCCCTCAGAGCCACACTCTCCAGGGATCTAAACCTTGCCATCACAATGAACAAAACATGCTGGAGGGATAGGTTCCTGACCCAGAGACTCCCCATACTCTAGAATAGACTGCCCATACATGTCAAGCAGAGCACCTCCTTGGCCCTCTTCAAAAGGAACCTTGACAATTGGATGGGAGATAGAAAATTCACCCTGGGGATCACGTCAGTCGCCCTGCTAGACAGGGGTCCAGGGAAGTAAATATTGTGGGAAGAAATTTCCAGGGAATTGTTTATGGCTAGGCTTGTATAGGCCCTAGGGCCGATAGCCTAGTACCAACCTATGCACCTGTCAATCACTAAGACCACACCCACATTTGCACAGAACTGCATGCAAGGTACTACATTAATACAGAGTCCTGCCTTCTCCTAACTTCTAGTTTCTGTGGAAAGGATTAGGAAACAGTTATTCAGTGTTTCTGAGCTGTTAATTAGCTTAGCCGGTGGCTTTTGTCTTCAACAAACAATAGTATTTCATAGATTTTATTACTTGCTGCTACTTCTTTAGAAAGCATATGTGATTCAACTCTCAAACATTAGTACATAGAGTTATCTATTCCTTGCATTTCTTGTTATTTAGTGCCTACTTTGGAATCCATGTCAAATGCATTTTGTATTACAGGCATTGCATCTTGCTACATTACTGGATTTATTCAATGTCAGTTTCTATTGCTCTATATATTTTAACAATCTGTGCAGTTTTTCTCATTCAAAATGAGCATGAAAGCATTTCATAATGTGTCTGGTACTACATTTTTCCAAAGGAGTATTGTATATATATTTTTTCGTTGCTTTCACTTGACCTATTATTTTTTGGTGCTGCGTTCTGCACAGTGGTGTGGCAGTTTACATTCTCACCTTACAGCAAGAGATTCTTTGGTTCAATTCTCAGTAGGGGTGCCTTCTATGCTGCGCCTGCATGTCCTCCCTGCGTTTGTGTGGGTTTCCCATGGGTGCTCCAGTTTCCTCCAAAATTAAAAAGACGTGTGTTTGGAGAGTTTCTTCCCAGGCCTCTGCTGAAAATTGGCTTATTCCAAGGCAGACTTTCGCAGTAAACAAAAGTTAAATAAGTTTAAAAAAAGTTAAATAAATAAAATAAATAAATAAAATTTCCAAGTATAGCTGCACCCTGTTGTTTCATTAGTTTAGTTATTAGTCCTACATGTTGCGATCCAAATTTCTGTACTGGCAGAGATTATACAGCAAAATGACAGAACTGCCGCTTTCTCTGAGCTGTATCACATACCTCTTTCGTCTCACCGCAGTCAAATAATGAAAGCTAAATGTAATATTTTCTTCAGTACATTTTCTTGACTGACCCCTCTACTTGCTTTTTGACAGTTTCAAACAGTGAGACTGCCATGTGTGATGTTTTCATACATTGCACTGCATGTCTGCAGTTCGTTTCTGACGCTGCTCTGCGCAATGTTATCTCCATTTTGTTATGCATCACCACCTTTCATTTTGTCCGGATCAAAATTCACTATTATGTAATACACTCAGCTCTTATCTTTTTGTGTTATTAATTTGTTACTACTTTGACTTGCAGATAAGTCATCTATAGGCTGTGCTCCTGCATGAATTCTATTCACGAGTGCACTATGGTTGTTTTCAGCTGTCCTAAAATGGATCTCTATCTTAAGAGTATGTCTTACAGATATGCATTGCTGACCCCACTACAGTGCTGTACTGTCATGTCATATGCCTGCAGCCCTAGGCTCCACCTTAATAACATGACATTTTGCTGGCTGGCTCAATGTAGCCATAGATCCCCCTCAGACTCCTCCTGCCATCCACTGCAAATGCTCAGCACAAGGGCCTCTCTATCATTGTAAGTCTTCATCATGTTAACATGGTACAGTATTTGTCCCTGCCTCCTGCCTAGATGGTTTACCATGTAGTTAACATCACTGACCTTCCTTAGCACTTCAAAGGTCCCTCCCAAGCTGCCTGCAGCTTATTGTGTCTGACAGGAATGAGCACCATAACCTGCTGGCCAACAGCATACTCTCGGGCTTGAGCATTCTTGTCATACCAGACCCTTTTCTGCTCTTGTGCTCCTGCCAGATTCTCCTGGGCCAAGTTCATGAGGTCTCTAAGCCTTGTCCTGAGGTTTAGAACATATGCCACACCAGACTCATTGTGGGATTCATACACACCCTCCCATCACCCAACCACTCATCATGAATCAAATCTAAAGGCCCCTCACCCTATGCCCATACAGCAACTCAAAAGGTAAAAAAAAAACTGTGGATTCCTGGGGTACCTCCCTGTATGCAAACAGATGGGGCAAATATTTCCCACTCTCTCTCAAACTGGTCTGCAAATGCCCTTAGCATGGTCTTTAGTGTGGAGTTTAACCTCTCCACAAGGCCATTAGTCTGGGGTGGTAGGGGTTAGTTTTTAGGTGTTTCACCCCACAGCGCTCCCACAGATAAGCAAGCAGGTCTGACTTAAAATTGGCACCTCTGTCTGTCAGTATTTCTCTCAGAAAACCTACCCTGCTGAAAATCTCTAACAAATCTTTTGCCACCTTCTCTGCCTCGATGGAGGACAGAGCCACTGCCTCAGGGTATCTAATAGCATAATCTACTACCACTAAGATATGGTTCTTCCCTGTGGAACTTGGGGTACTCAGAGGCCCCACAATATCCATAGCTACCCTCTGAAATGGCTCCTCAATCACAGGCAAAGGCATCAAAAGAGCTTTGACCTTGTCTCCTGCCTTGCTTACTTTTTGGCACTGCTCATAGGTCCTGCAGTACCCTGCTTCATCCCTGGCAATCCCAGGCCAATAAAAGTTCTGCATAATACGTCTCTTGGTACACTTTATGCCCATATGACCTGCAAAAGGAATGTCATGGGCTATGGCTAGAAGTGCCAGATGGTAGGGTCCAATAAACATTGTTTAACTTTATCATAGTTTAAACACTCTAACTTTATCATAGTTTAAACAATCAGTATCAGACAATTTAGAAACAGAAGTTACAGTTTTACCATGGAGTAAGGGGGTTAGGAACCATACCCAGAGCCCTTGATCAACATTAAACTGTTTACATACTCTCTCAAATATATAAATTAAGCTATCAAAATCATCAGTCTCTATAAACTGTGGAAGAAATTTACTGACCTTTTTTTCTGGGATTTGGTTATTCCCTTCCCCATTAACTCCATAACCCTGATGAACATTCAGGATCTCCCTTTCATGTTGACGCTGTTTCTCATTTTCTTCATCCTCCAAATGCTACAGTCTTTCTGCTGAATCTAATTCCAAATGTTTGGCCTCCAGCTCTAGTCTCTTTAACTCTAGATGGGTTTTTAAGTCCTCTGAGGAAAAGGTGAACTGTCCTGTTTCTGAGGGCTGCACATCCCCATCACCAATTTGGTTGTCTTCCTGGTTGCTGGTCTATGCTGCAGATGCAATTAAGGCTGAAATCATTTCCACTTTAGTCAGGTGGGCATGCACTAGTCATTTGGCTTCACACATAATCCTCTGCTGGCATCTTTGCGAGAGAGATTGATAGATTGTGTGTGTATGTGTGTGTGTGTGTGTGTGTGTGTGTGTGTGTGTGTGTGTGTGTGTGTATGTGTGTGTGTGTGATATATTGTCTGTGTTATGCTATATATAACTGCTTATAATTTTTATGAAGAGGAAATCCTAGCCTGGACTTCCAACAACATACTTACAGAAACAATAATTCTAGGTGATGTTAATATCAACTGGTTAGATTTCTCACAGCAACACCCCTCCCCCCACCAACAAAAACCTACATAACTACAGCCAGGTAATTGCTGACATTACAAGACCCAGCAAAGACAGTAGTCCTGGAACAATCTTAGACTGGATCATGGTCTTTGACCCTAATAAAATCACCACTGCAGGAACCCTCCCTAACAGCATTAGTGACCACCTACTAGCCTTTATAATACACAAAACTACAACTGCATTATCCAAACATCGATTCAAACATGCTAGAGACCTATCATAATTTTCCCCCACAACTTTTAATGATGCCCTACAAAGTGTTAACTGGGAACCCTTAAAAACACTCCCTCTGGACAATGCAGTACAATACTTCAATTCCTCATTCATTAAAAGTTTGGATAGCCTCGCACCTCCCCGACTAAAACAAGTAAAATCCGCACATGCCCCATGGCCTGTAAAGCTACCAAACAGAACATGGCCACCAGGGATAAAGCCTTGAAACTTTGGCAAAAGCACAAAAGCCCTCTGAGCTCATAACCTTCAAACACCCGCGCAATCAAGTAAAGCCCCAAGTCACTAAGGATAAAAAAGAATACTACCATACTTTATAAAACCAACATAAACTTAACCCTAAATACTTGTGGAGCTCCATCAACGACCTTCTACACCTAGGATCAGAAACTAACCCCTGTCCAGACCCAGATACAAAACCCATGGAAATTGGCACACTTTTAAACAATTATTTTATTGACATTATAGTTAATCTGACTACCAGCTTCCCACAAACTAATTCTATCCAACCCAACCCTCCTGCTACTAATACCTCCCCACCCCATGCACACAACTTCTATCTAGCTCCTATTCCCACAGCCATAATAAAGAAACTGCTTCTAAAGTTAAAACCAAGCACTAATGCCCCTGACAACCTGCCTCAGGAAATCCTACAAAAAGCAGCTAATTCAATTTCATACCCTGTCAGCATACTCATTAATAGGTCCATCCAATAGCCCTATATTCCTTCCATTTGGAAAAAAGCATTTATCTCCCACTCCACAAAGGAGGAAATAATATAGACATCTCCAACTTTCGACCCACTGCCATTCTCTCTTATCTCTAAAACCTTGAAAAAGGTATCCACAGCCAACTCCTTAACTACCTTCTTGAGAATAACAAACTATCACCTATCCAGTATGGTTTTAGCCCAGGACATAGCACCACTACAGCTCTAATTTCCTTCTGTGACTTTATTAATTGGGCCTGTGATGCAAGAAAACTTGCCTCCTCCCTATTTGATCTTTCCAAAGCCTTTGATACTATCTCCCACCCTTTTCTTCTTAGAAAACTATCCAACATAGGTGTCACTCCATCTACCCTACACTGGTTTTCGAACTACCTCTCAGACAGGCAAACAAGCCACAAAGTGGCAAAACTCCTTCTCTCCTTTCCTTGACACCACTACAGGTGTTCCCCAAGGGTCTATCCTTGGTCCACTACTTTTCAACATTTTCATCAATGACTTCCACTTTAGTCTCACTTAAGGAACAGTCATCCGATATGCAGATGACTTGACTATCATCTGTACTGGCAACTCCCCACACAAACTTAAGAAACTTACTCAAGCAGCCCTCAGCTTCACTGAAATTTGGATGGCTAACAACCATCTAGCATTAAATCCTAAAAAAAAAAAAAAACTAGTGTTATTCACTCCCACGAGATCCAGCACCATAAACAAAGACACTTTCTCTATTCTCTCTCATGACAACACTCCTACTGAGGTTGTCACTCATACTAGACTTCTAGGTGTCACCATAGATGAACACCTAACTTTTGACATGCATATTCACAACAATATTAAAAAAACTCACCAGAAATTAGGCATGCTTTATCATCACAAAACATTCCTCAATCACTCCTCCAAACTAGCCCTAGCCTCCTCCTTCCTACTCCCCTCCCTCTTGTACGGTGCTCCTCTCTTCACCAATATACAAGTCAGTCTTGTATCCAAACTACACTCATGCTATAACAAAATTACAAAGTTTATCACCAATGAATGCCACTTAACCCACCACTGCACCTCACTTCGATCACTGATCTGGCTGGAATTATCCCACCACCTTTCATATATTCAACTTACTACTGCCCATAAACTAATACATAACCCATCCAGCTGCCCTGCTCTTTCCAAACTATTTACTCCATGCCACCTAAACAGACCCCTCCGCTCTGAAAATCAAATGCTCTTACAGGTAGAGAAACCCAACCTCTCCACTGGACAATGGCTCCACTCCTTTTCCACTGCCAAACTATGGAACTCTCTCCCACTCCCACTTAGATCCACTACCAATGCATCCATCTTTAAAAAATCTTTGAAAGATCACCTTTCCTCCCACTGGCAATACCCATGTACTAACTCCTGACAACCCCTACCCTGACTCTGCCTCTTCCCTTCATCTACTTCCACCTTCCCTTCCTCCTCCACTTACCACCCCTATACCTTCACCTTTACTCCTGACACATTATCCTCTTCTGTAGCCTTGTGCAAATGTCCTGACAATTGATCATTTCTTTTCTTACACAACTGCAGTGTCAACCACATTGTAGTCAGATTTACTCACAAGTGCACTGCCTTCCTTTCTCTCTTTGTCAAAATTCCTACACAGATCAATCTGTTACATATGCTGTTATTAAAAGTATGTATGGTATTTATTTGAGCTATCTGTATTTTTTATCAAATTATATGTATTGTATTGTTTATTTGAGCTTTAATCTAATCGTATGTATTATAGATGTCACTGTGGAGCTTTTCTCCCCAGGCCTCCACTGAAAATGTGGACTCTCTGGCCCAGTGGACATTCCCGGTAAACAAATGCAATAAATAAATAAATAATAATGAAAGTAAATATATACAAAACAAAGTTGGATCAAAAAATATATTTCTGAGTATCTTGCTGCTTCTATGTGCATGTCTTCACACACACACACACACACACACACACACACACACACACACACACACACACACACACACACACACACACACATACACAAACATACATTTTCTGTTAATATAGTTTGTAGGTAAATACTAAGCTACCAGTCTGCAGCCTATTACAATCCTAGAGAATAAGCAGAGGAATTAATCTGACCCTGTACATTGTATTTCTAATTGGTATGCCATCTCCTCCCCATATAAGAATGCTTGTATTCAACGTTTTAATAATGCATTGCAGTTTTTCATGGAAAAAGAACTGAAAGAAAGAATTGAGAATAACAAGTATTATAACTTAACTAGGTCAGAGTGGTTTAAATTACAGAATATGAGTCAAAATAATGATTTGATATTTAAACCCTCTGATAAAGGGGGTAAATTAGTGGTTTTGAATTCCACTGATTATTTGAAAATGTGTTTACAACATTTAAATGATGAGGAAGTATATAGTGTCGTGGATGATACTAGCTTAGGGCAAGCACAACACGAACTATATAACTTGTTAAAGAAAGGTGAAAGGCTACATTATTTTACGGCCAAGGATATCACAAATAAATTGTATATAAAGAACAGTACTGTAGCTAGGTTTTTTTGTGTTCCAAAATTACACAAAAATGTTCATCAACCTCCAGGTCGACCGATAGTTTCAGCGACTGGATCTTTTACACATAATATTGGTAGTTTTTTGCATGAAACACTGATTACAGAGGTAATAAAATTACCATCATATATTAGAGATTCTTATGATTTTTTAAACAAAATACAAGGAATAAAATGGACCAAAGATATGTTTTTTATTACAGTTGATGTGGTTAGTTTATATACAAATATTACACATCATCTGGGTCTGAAAGCTATACTACATTTCTTGAAAGATACACCTAGGACTCAATATATTATGGAATTACTACATTTTTGTTTAACCAACAATATTTTTGAATTTGATGGAGTGTTATATAAACAAAAAGTAGGAACAGCTATGGGAGCGGCATTTGCCCCAGTTTATGCCAACTTGTTTATGGGGCTGTTTGAGATTGAACATATTTATAGAAGTCATTTCTTTAATAGACATGTGCTTCTATATTACCGTTTTATAGATGATTTGATTTTCATCTGTAAGGATGGAAAGAATTTTGCTAATGAATTTGTTGAATATTTAAATAATAATAATTATAAGATCAAATTTGATGGATTACAGATAGGTGGGAAAATTAATTATTTGGATATTTTATTGGAGGGACAGGTAGATAAGAAGATTCATACTACGATACATAGGAAGTTTAATCACATGAATAGGTTGTTGCATGCTACCAGCTCTCATCCAGAACACACTTTGAAATCCATACCTTATGGAGAAATGTTGAGAATTAAGAGAATATGCAGTGATGTTAAAGAGGCAATAAATGAAACTAAGAAAATCATGTATAACTTTATAGAGAGAGGTTATAATTCAGATGAAGTTAAATTGAGTTATGCTAAATTATATGGAGATGGTCAAATAGGAACAACAAATAAGAAAATTACTAGGAATAATAAGTTTGAAATAACAAACAAAAAGAAAGAAAGTTCCAAAATGTTCTTTGTCACAAAATATACTATCTTTTCTAATAAAATGAACGAGACAGTAAAAAGTTTTTGGAAACAAATTAGAAGAGAGGTGCCTTCATTAATGGATGTTGAACTTTGTGTCTCCTTTCGGAGGGGACGTAGTTTGAAAGATTTTTTAGTTTGGGGGAGATATAAGAGACCAATACAAAAGATAGATAATGTTATTACTAAGAAGGGAACATATCCCTGTGGAAAATGTGCCATATGTAAATATATAACAAATGAGGCGGGGAAAATAGGAGATAGAAGTTTTAATACGAAGAGCACATATTCCTGTATGAGTAGGGGAGTAATTTATGTGATTAAATGTTCCTGTGGTAAAAACTATATTGGGGAAACTAAAAGAAGTTTAGCAGAGAGAATAAAGGAACACATTAGGGATGTTAAAAATAAAAAAATGTCAAGTCCAGTGGCAGAACATTTCCACCTAATACATGGTGGGGCTATCAAAGAGATGACAGTTACAGTTTTAGAACAAATAGAAAACCAGTATGGTGATGATAATTTGTTAAAGTGTATTTTAAGGAAGAAAGAAGCAGTGTTAATTTTGAAATATGGAACTTTACAGCCTAGGGGGCTCAATAAGGAGTGCAATTGGCAGGGTTTTACATGTTGATTGTTTTATTAATTAATTATGAATGAATTTTATTTAATTATTTAATTGATTTATTGGAAATGTTAAGAGAGTATATAAAGTGTATGTATTAATGGAGTAAGTTTTTGTACTCTGTAAAGGCAACAGCCGAGGCGCTAGAGACGAGATTACAAAGTTTTACCAATAAATTCATCTAGGTGGAAAGTAGAGCTGTCTTTCACTGGTTTTTTCTTGTGGTTATAAATATACAAAACAAAGTTGGATCAAAAAATATATTTCTGAGTATCTTGCTGCTTCTATGTGCATGTCTTCACACACACACACACACACACACACACACACACACACACACACACACACACACACACACACACACACACACACACACACACAAACATACATTTTCTGTTAATATAGTTTGTAGGTAAATACTAAGCTACCAGTCTGCAGACTATTACAATCCTAGAGAATAAGCAGAGGAATTAATCTGACCCTGTACATTGTATTTCTAATTGGTATGCCATCTCCTCCCCATATTATATCACTCCAGATAGGTTAGTAAAGCAAATATTGCTGGTCCTATTTAAATCCTATTTTTTCCATCTGATGTGGCATATAATGGCACAATTCCTAATAAAAGCTACATGATGCATCTCTTCTTGATGACAGAAATCGTACCGCATTTATCTGTAGTGTATACTGGGCTCTAGTCTACTGATGCCACTATGATAATTATCTTTTCATCATTATGTCCAACTTACTATATATTGCCTTTTCTTTATAGGCATATGTATCGGTTTATGTACATGTAACTATATATGTATAGATTGATAGCATTTGATATATATCCAGATCTATCAATATGACTTTGTACCAGAGCACTAACCTGATTACAAGTGATGAAATAAATGCATGATCAGCACACACATACAGATGGGCACAAATGTGTGCACACACATGTGTGCACACACAGACACACACACACACAAACACACACATATGCGCAGACACGTGCACGCACACACAGACAAACACAGACACACATGCACATTGAAAGCAGTTACTTTCTTTAAATTTTTATTGGTCTACCTGTGAATTGTCTGCCATTTTCCACTGTTCAGCAGGTTTTTTTTCAACTGGGCATATTTTTGCAGAATATCAATAATGTTGTCCCATATCTTTGGCCTGCTCCTCATAACATTTGTGGTTTTCTAGCAAATCATTGATTGAAGTCATTAAATTGACAAACATTTGAGTTTCAGATTTTGTGTAATTCAGATAATGCATGGTTATGAAATCCTTGTTATTCCAGCAACTTTCAATGTTTATAAGAACAATATGTAAACTCTGTCCCTATTTATGTACCTGTGTCCTGCCATTAATTTCTTCTTCTTCTTTCGGCTTTTCCCGGTTAGGGGTCGCCACAGCGGATCATCTGTCCGCTCATGATTGGCAGTGGAGTTTTACGGTGTCGAGTTCCCAACCTTCCACAGAAGGCATACACACATACACTCACACCTAGGGCCAATTTAGTGTGTCCAATTCACCTACTGCATGTCTTTGGGATGTGGGAGGAAACCGGAGCACCCGGAGGAAACCCACGCAACCACAGGGAGGACATGCAGACTCCACACAGAAGGTACCCCAGCCGAGAATCGAACCGGAGAACCTCTTGCTGTGAGGCGGCAACACTAACTGCTGCACCACTGTGGCTGCCCCCTGCCATTAATTTCTCAATGTGCAAATTTCTCGAACTAAGAAGTTGAGAGGTGTGTCCATGGGCTGAGCAGTCACTTAATGTGACAACATGTGTGCCCATTGGCTGAGCAGTCACTTAATGTGATAACATGTTACATTGGGTTTTATGGAGTTTTTCTTTTTCCCCACTGTTTTGTGAAGTCAGACTTGGTACATAAAAGTAGCAGTGATTTGCCCACTGGAAAAACAAAGCCACAAAGCATGTATTTTCTTATGCTGATTTGACTGAATGCACGTTCATTGAAGGGTGGTTGATGTGTTGCGTACCATCAATAGTCTAATTTGACTGTTTCTGACAAACTCTTTTATACTACATTTCACTGTGTTCACATCTGTCTGTAAGTTTATTTATATCTGTGTGTCCATATATGGTCATTATGCTTTATATATCAATAGTATTTTGTGCATGTGACAATAAGTTTACATGTGTACACACACTCACAAATACACAAGCAAATGTAATTAAATTTACATCTTGATCTAACTCTAAATCTAGATGTATATACATATGGCTAAATCACAGTTTTCTCAGCAGATTACTGCTTTCAGCTCTTAATCAGCAGCTACAACTGGTTAAGGGTGCAATGCTGGATTCCATCCATTTGCTTATTGTGTTAGTCTGAACAGGTCAGTAAGTCAGACACTTCTCCAAGGTTACCCAGTAAAAGTTAAACTCCACTATTCAAATGTTTCCATACTTGATTTGCATGTATTTCTCATAACATTCCCCACCTTTGAATGTGTACAGACTATCACATGTGGTTGGGTACATTCATACATCTCAGGTTCAGTAACAATCCTTCAGCATGCATTTGGCTACTCTGTTCAATTATATTTGTTAAAAAACTGTTTTAATGTTTTTCTTTATTTGTATCATTACATGTTTTTCATGTCCATTTTCCCTACAGGTGAAAATCATACATCGTCAACTTGTAATAGTTATTCAGATGCTATGACTTTCACTGCAAATTTTGAAGTTCAGTGTAGGCATTTCATATATTTGAAAAGGATGTTATCCTATAATTACTGTAAATAATCCTTATGATAGTAGGTCGAGGCCCGGGTTAACAACGACCGCCACCAGTACTGTTGGCCAACAGGGTGCTGGCGGAAATTGGGCTACTGTTGGCCGAAGGAGGAGAAGAGGAGGAAGGCATGCCCGAAGGCAAGTAAAGGCTAGGACTGTGATAGTGAGGGTCAGAACTTTGAATGTTGGCAGTATGACTGGTATAGGGAGAGAGCTAGCTGATATGATTCACCGAAGGAAGGTTGGTATATTGTGTGCGCAAGAGACCAGATGGAAGGAGAGCAAGGCTAGGTGTATCAGAGATGGGTTCAAATTGTTTTATCATGGTGTGGATGGGAGGAGAAATGGTGCAGGGGTTATCCTGAAGGAACAGTATGCTAAGAGTGTTTTGGAGGTGAAAAGAGTGTTGGATAGAGTGATGTTCATGAAGCTGGAAATTGATGGTGTAATGATGAATGTTGTTAGCGCATATGCTCCACAAGTTGGGTGTGCGATGGATGAGAAAGAAATATTTTGGAGTGAGTTGGATGAAGTGGTGATGACTGTACCCAAGGGTGAGAGACTGGTGATTGGAGCAGATTTCAATGGGCATGTTGGTGAAGGGAACAGAGGGGATGAGGAAGTGATGGGTAGGTATGGTTTTAAGCAAAGGAATGCAGAAGGTCAGATGATAGTGGATTTTGCAAAAAGGATGGACATGGCTGTGTTGAATATGTATTTTAACAAGAAAGAGGAACATAGGGTGACATACAAGAGTGGAGGAAGATGCACACAGGTGGATTATATCTTATGTAGAAGGGCCAGTCTGAAGGAGATTGGAGACTGTAAAGTGGTGGCAGGGGAACGCATAGTTAGGCAGCATAGGATGGTGGTTTGTAGGATGACATTGGTGATCAAGAAGAGGAGGATGAGTGTAAGGGCAGCACCAAGGATCAAATGGTGGAAAGTGAAAAAGGGTAATTGTGAGGTGGAGTTCAGGGAAGAGTTAAGACAGACACTGGGTGGCAGTGAAGAGTTACCGAATAGCTGGGTAACTACAGCAGAGCTAGTAAGAGCGATGGCTAGAAAGGTGCTTGGTGTAACATCTGGAAAGAGGAAGGAGGACAGGTAGACCTGGTGGTGGAATGAAGAAGTACAGGAGAGTATACAGAGAAAGAGGTTGGTGAAGAAGAAGTGGGATTGTCAGAGAGATGAAGAAAGTAGGTAGGAGTATAAGGAGATGAGGTGCATGGCAAAGAGAGAGGTGGCGAAGGCTAAGGATAAGGCATATGGAGAGCTGTATGAAAGGTTGGATACTAAGGAGGGAGAAAAGGACCTGTACCGATTGGCTAGACAGAGGGACCGAGCTGGTAAAGATGTGCAGCAGGTAAGGGTGATAAAGGATAATGAGGGAAACATACTCACAAGTGAGGAGAGTGTGTTGAGCAGATGGAAAGAGTACTTTGAGGGGCTGATGAATGAAGAGAATGAGAGGGAGAGAAGGTTGGATGATGTGTGGATAGTGAATCATGAAGTGCAGTGGATTAGCAAGGAGGAAGTAAGGATAGCTATGAAGAGGATGAAGAATGGAAAGGCTGTTGGTCCAGATGACATACCTGTGGAAGCATGGAGGTGTTTAGGTGAAATGGCAGTGGAGTTTCTAACTAGATTGTTTAATGAAATCTTGGAAAGTGAGAGGATGCCTGAGGAATGGAGAAAAAGTGTTTTGGTATTGATTTTTAAGAATAAGGGTGATGTGCAGAGCTGTAGTAACTACAGAGGGATTAAATTGATCAGTCACAGCATGAAGTTATGGGAAAGAGTAGTGGAAGCTAGGTTAAAAAGGGAGGTGATGATTAGTGATCAGCAGTATGGTTTCATGCCAGGAAAGAGCACTACAGATGTGATGTTTGCTCTGAGAGCATTGATGGAGAAGTACAGAGAAGGTCAGAAGGAGTTGCATTGTATCTTTGTGGACTTAGAGAAAGCATATGACAGGGTACCTAAAGAGGAGTTGTGGTATTGTATGAGGAAGTCAGGAGTGTCAGAGAAGTATGTAAGAGTGGTACAGGATATGTACGAGGGTAGTCTGACAGCAGTGAGGTTTGCGGTGGGATTGACGGATGCGTTTAAGATGGAGGTGGGATTACATCAAGGATCAGCTCTGAGCCCTTTCTTATTTGCAATGGTGATGGACAGGTTGACAGACGAGATCAGACAGGAGTCCCCGTGGACTATGATGTTTGCAGATGACATTGTGATCTGTAGTGAGTGTAGGGAACAGGTGGAGGAGATCCTGGAGAGGTGGAGATATGCTCTAGAGAGAAGAGGAATGAAGGTCAGCAGGACTAAGACAGAATATGTGTGTGTGTGAATGAGAGGGAGGATAGAGGAATAGTGAGGATGCAGGGAATAGAAATGGCGAAGGTGGATGAGTTTAAATACTTGGTATCAACAGTTCAGAGTAATGGTGAGTGTAGAAGAGAGGTGAAGAAGAGAGTACAGGCAGGATGGAGTTGGTGGAGAAGAGTGTCAGGAGTGATTTGTGACAGACGAGTACCAGTAAGAGTGAAAGGGAAGGTCTACAAGAAGATAGTGAAACCAGCTATGTTATATGGGTTGGAGATAGTGGCATTGACAAAAAAGCAGGAGTCAGAGCTTGACGTGGCAGAGTTGAAGATGTTAAGATTTGCATTGGGTGTGACGAGGATGGACAGGATTAGGAATAAGTATATTAGAGGGTCAGCCCAGGTTGGAAGGTTTGGAGACAAAGACAGAGAGGCAAGATTACGTTGGTTTCCACATGTGCTGAGGAGGGATGCAGAGTATATTGGAAAAAAGATGCTAAGGATGAAGCTGCCAGGTAACAGGAAAAGAGGAAGGCCTAAGATAAGGTTTATGGATGTGGTGAGAGAGGACATGCAGGTGGTTGGTGTGACAGAGCAAGATGTAGAGGACAGGAAGAAATGGAAACAGTTGATCCGCTGTGGCCTAACGGGAGCAGCCAAAAGAAGAAGAATAATCCTTATGATAGTACAATGACAAATTAGTACATCTTTGTTTAAATATAACAGACTGATCAAATGCATTCATTAACAGATCTCTCCATTTTCCTTGTACTCACTGCCACGTTCCTTCACTTTTTCTTAAGATGTTCTTATTACCCGTGTAGCCAACATTATTGAAAAGCGAGTTTGTCACCCAGCATCAGCAAAATGGATAATTCAGTTTTGGGTGCTTCTAACTTTAAAGTCTGCCAAAAGATCACTAGTCAGAGTTAACAGTAAAGGCCCTCCAGTCCATCACGCTAGTTAAGTATAACAACACCTATGACATTTTTTCATGATGACGCATTCAACTCTCTCAACTTGTTTACATGCTTTGTGAAGTACATGACAATTCTGAGTTACATAACAGTCGCTGATGGATGTAATATGTTCCATTAGTCTGTCAATGTAATTTCTTGAGACTATGATAAACTAACGACTATCATTCAGTTTGAATGATAGAATCAATTTTGAAACATAACAGAGATATGTGGTACTACGTACAGAATAAGTGTAGCAAGTCTATGACTGATGGTCCAATTTGTGTAAATCCATCCAGACTGTACGTGGGACATGCTGTCACACTTCACACAGGGAACTCAGACACATTTTTCTGTGATGATGGTAAGCACATCAGTAAAAGGACAACCATTTATTAGGTAGAGTGCAAGACAGATAATGTCACCATCAGACTGAGATTGATGTCATAGGATGGTGGACTGTAGCATCTTAGCCCGTGTACTCGATAGAAACTTTCCAAGTGACTATGGTATGTTGAATGAGAATTACTTTGCAGCTAAAAGGGACCCTGCTCTCTTCCCATTTATATACAGTTAACTTTACCATTCATCTCCTTATTTTGAATGGCAAACATTTGTTACTCTTCAGAGTAATAACAATCTATTTGTCCTTGTCTTGAGACCGACCACCCATGTACAGTTGTATGGCACTTGGAGGTCACTTCAAATCAGTCATCATGCCCTCATTCACATATTTTTAATGTACCATCAGTTGGAGTACTTCATACTCATGACATGCAAACCCTGCTGTCCTACCAGTGCGATCCACTTCCTCTCTGATAGGTGTGTCTGTATTCTGCTGTGAATAAACTATTACTTATTCCTAATGTTAACTGCTCAAACCTTATTGATTATGGTTTTTGACTGCCCTCAGGTGAAGAGTGGTAGCTCTCACTATATCAAGTTAATATTAGGGTTAAATGCGAGATATAAACATGCATGCAGCTGTTTAAGGTGTTGGTGTCTGCTGAAACTGTCTGTCTATGTGATGTCTATTTCTGTATATTCGGCAATTCCTTACTGTTGCTTCAATCCTTATGAAGATCGCTGCTTGTGTGGCATAGCCAGACATACCCCAGTACTGATGCTGCATGACTTACATGTGGTTTCTTTGGGACTACAATAATTTTTCAGTTTTCCTCTAAGAGGACAACATAGTGACCAAATAAGACAGAGCACGTTACAAGCAAGCATTGTACTTGAGTTCATTAATTCATTACACTTTCAAGTTACGTTGTTTGCATTTCATAACTCTGAAAAAAGTTGTTCACCTCCTGTAATATTCCATCTCATATGTCTTAAATGTATGCATACCTTGCATCATCTACCCCTCACTTAAGAGTCTGATGCCAACATACCTGATATTTGCTGCCAAGAAACATGCAATTAGTACTGTACTGAATACTGAATAAAAATGCATGAATAAAAGAGTATGGCAAGGATTTTTTCTCTGTACTTCTAACTGGTGGATGTGACAGGATCACTGTCTGTCCTAAAAATAACTAGTCTTGCCTATGAGGCAAGGCTTAGTAACATATATAAAGTTTTTCCATGAAGTTAGCATGCGACTCTTAACAGGAGATATACTATGGGGATGTTGTGTCTCTCTTCAGTTTTAGGGATGTTGATTAATATATTTCAGTTTTCAAATATGCACTGGCTGCCCCACATTGCTGTCATAGCCTAATAGATTTGTTATTGGTCTTTACTCTCATCCCGTTGCTGGTCATCATGATGTATCAACACCAGAGGTGTTGCTTGCTTGTTGAGCTACCTCTGGATACCCTTGATTCCTGCTCAACTGCTTTTTACTCACGATTTTGGTATACCTCTGTCTGTCTATGCATATTTTAATTACTATGTAGACATTGTCTCACCACATATAATTCACATTTTCAAAGTATTCCCACTTTTGTTTTTGAGGAGTGAGGGATGAGAGTTTATCTCTTTGATGTCTGAAGTGGAAAACTGCTACACTAATTGTGCTTCAAACACTTTGAGGATGCTTGTGTGGTATACATGCAGATCACCTCTCCCTTCTTTCTTATGGACTTAAAACGTATTCCCCAGAACAATTAACATGACATCAAGACAACTCTATTCTGCCTTTCATATCACCTCTCCCTCCTTTGTAATGGATTTCTATCTTTATCCTTTCAACAATTAAGCTGACAGCAGAATAACCTTTTCTTTCACTTTTGAGATTGCCTCTCCCTCTTTTCTTATTGATTTCCACCTTCTTTCTCTGAACAATTATCTTGACATCAGGCAAGTCTGTCTTCTGCCTTTCACATCACCTATCCCTCCTTTGTTATGGGTTTTTACCTTCTTCCTCTCAACAATTAGATTTACATCACACAAGTCTGTCTTTCACCTTTTCTCACGCACACCATTTCCTCAAACTGCTGTCAGAACTTCAAAAGTCTAACGTGTACCATTTATGCAAATTACACTTTATCTCTGATTGTTTGAACTCACGGTTTCTTGTCATATGGCTATCAGTCTTATCTGATTCTGATTGTGATGATAGGAGGTACTGCCTGCACAGCTAGCTGGAACTTTGTAAATAATGATGTCATTCGTGAATATCAAATGTGTTACAAATATGTTAGAACTGTATGTCATGTGTATATCAAACTGATTTGTACAGACATTTGTGTTGGAAAGATATTTGTACTTTAGTTTGAAATTATCCACAGTGTGCCCTACTGGAGAAAACAGAAATGTACATGCACTATTGTAACTGTTTAAATGTGTATGTTTTAACAGAGGAAACTGCAAAACAGGAGGTTGACCTCAGTCCAGCAAACTTTAAAATATATCTGAAATTAAATCACTTCGTGGGCTAAGCCATAAAGATGCTATCTCATGGATTTCCATGTAGTCAGAGACAGTCTGTACTAGGAAGCTTTCTGTATTGCCTTTGGGGTGAACTAATTACTATTCTGGAAGTGTGGAGGTATGAAATTGTTTTATGACTTCCAGCACCTGCCACAGATCTGAGCAAAAGCCCTTGTGTGTGTATTTTTACAGGTAGGTGCTAAGTCTTGCCAGCTTCCAGCAATGGGATTTTGCATGGGAACTAGAAGTCAGATGACCAGAAATGATGTCATTCTGCAAGCTATCCCTGAAGTAATATTTTTGATATTTTGAGGAGTCTCTTAGTGATACTGAGCATTCTGTATTCTGTCTTGGGCCTGACAACCAGAAGGACCATTCATCACATCATCTGCCATGCTCTATTAAGTAAGTAGGGAATACTAATTTCTCTTAGATTTAGTCCGGAATATAGTGAAGTTTAGTTTAGATATTGTTTTTCTTTATTTGTCTACATCTATCCTTCAATATTATTTTAAATATGTCCTGTGATTTTGAACTGTGATGGCACTGTGAATAGATATTTAGTATTGTCTTGTTTTATTATTTATTATTAAATAGATTTAAACCTTTCATTGTGGCTGATCTTTATAGAGATATTTAAGTTTTCAGAGTATTTGCATATTTATTTTGTGACACTGAGTGAGCCACTCCTAATAGCCTTGCTCTTGGTCAAACTACCATTTGTATTAATATTAATTTCACTCAGTATATTGGATACCCTTGTAAGGGCCTTAAGGTAGTGGGCAAGGGGTTCTGGTGGCAGTGATAACTACCTTATAGTCTGGGCAAGAAGAGGCTTAGCTAGTAAACCTGTGCCAGGCTTTCCCAGGTGTGTGTGTGTGTGTGTGTGTGTGTGTGTGTGTGTGTGTGTGTGTGTGTGTGTGTGTGTGTGTGTGTGTGTGTGTGTGTGTGTGTGTGTGTGTGAGAGAGAATCAAATCTCAAATAATGTGTGTGCCAGCTACTTGGGCAGGGGCACGAAGCACTGGTTGGACAGAGAGAGTTGGAGGACTTGGCTTGGAACCCTGGCTATGGACTCAAATCTATAGCTGTGCCACTGGGGAGTCTTACTGGGGATCGGGAGAAAGAGAGAGGAACCAGCCCCAGATTGACTGTTTCCTGTGTTATCTTAAGGGAAATTGTGCTTGACTGTATTTGCAGAGAGCTGCATCTAGAAATACTGGGTGCGTACCTGTTATCCTCCCAGTGAACTTTCCCCACAGGAGTTGGTAGTGAGGATTGAGGCTCCTTGATTACTGGCCCAGAGGTGGAGGGTCGTCACATACTGGTTGGCAGTGGTGGGATCACCACATCACATATTGGTGAACAGTGGTATGGATATTGATCTGCTGTAGCCTGTAAGCAGTGGTCACTAAAGAAGGTGTTTGAATGTCTACCATGTGACTGCTTGAGAGTACATAGTTTCATATCACAATAGTTTTATTTATTTTGTTAGCTTAGTTAGTCAGGGAGACCAGGCAAGGATGTCAGTGGAGGATTATGGCAAACTGACAAAGAGCCACTTGGCTGAGATGTGCCAAGCCAGAGGACTGGTACATGCCACCCTGACTAAAGGGGCAATGATTGCAGCCATAATCACAGCTGTATCACAGACCAGCAACCAGGAAGACAGCCAGACTGAACTTGGGGATGTACAGCTCTCAGAAAATGGAAGTTCAATTTTTCCTCAGAGGACTTAAAATCTCTCTGGAGTTAAGAGACTTGAACTGGAGGCCAAACATTTGGAACTAGAATCAGCAGAGACTGCAGCATTTGGAGGCTGAAGAAAAGGAGAACCAGATGGAATTAAAATCAGCAGAGAGACTGAGATGTCTGGAAGCTGTAAAAAATGAGAGGCATAGGCAACATGAAAAGGAAATGCTGACTCATCACCAGGGTCATGGAGGTAATGGCGAAGGGAGTAACCATATCCCACAAGCAATAAAGGTCAGTAAACTTCCTCAATCCCAAGATGGTGATAATTTTGATAGTTCTATTCATATGTTTGAAAGAGTATGGAAGCAGTATAATATTTCTAAATTTTCTGATATGGATTGCTTAAATTATAATACAGTTAAAATTGTTTATTCAAATGCTTTAAGTTAACACCTAAAGCTTATAGAAAAAAGTTTAGTAAGCATAGGCACAGGGCACATGAAAGCGTATGTGATTATAGTGCTGAAACAAGCCCTTATTTTCATAGGTAGGTAAGTGGGTGTCAGGCCACCACCTTTGAAAAGTTATCAGACCTTTTGGTGAGGGAACAAGCCCTTAGCACTTTGCCTCTGGACATGATAATCTGGCTGGCAGACAGGGAATGCAACTCTGCAGATGGGTTTGGAGAAAAAAGGAGAACTATACCTAGCAAGCAGGGCATCACTGCACAGGAAAGGGATACCCAGTTCTGTACATGGGTATAAAGGAACCTATGGTGGGCAGCCTAACCCACCCCAAGAGAGTATACCAATAACAGGGTAAGCCACTAGTTCAGGTACACAGCAAGGATCAAGGGTTAAATGTTTTAAATTTAACCAGTGAGACCATGTAGCATATAGATGTTTATGGAGGCAAGGTGGGGAACAAAAGGTGGGGGAGCCAGCAAGTGGGAATAACAGAATGCCAGTGGTAAGTTGTCTGGAGACAACAAAGGTACCACACTACCATAAGAGGTTATATCCTATTTTAGTAAATGGGGAACATGCCATTGCAAAGACAGAGCCTCTGATCTAGCTATTGTGAAGCCTGCAATGACTACAGAGGAGCACTACTTGCTTGGGCAGTCTACTCCAGTCAGAGCTTCAGGAGGGACCCCATTCCAAATACCTTTGGCAAGAGCTCACCTTGGCTGAGAGGGTGGAAAAGGAAGCAATCAAGTAGGTGGGTTAAGGATATCTCTGCAGATGTCCTTATAGGGAATGATTTTGATAATGCAGTACCTTGTATGTATGCAGTCACATTCAGTCAGGCTTGGAGACAGTCCTGTGGGTCTAGTAGCCTGGGGGGACCCAGACAGACCACGCACTTCAAGCCAGGACTGGTGAGGTGGCTACTTCAGGGAGGGAGATACGCTGTAGCAGTGAGAATGAAGGTGAGCCACAGCTGCTGGTGGGTACTGATGTTCCCTTGGACAGAGTGATTGCAAGGGCAGAGGTGAGTAGTAGTACCCAGGCTGACAGTGAAGCACCACTCTCAGAAGAGACCAGACTTACTATAGAAGGGGACCTGGGGAAGGGTTACAAAGAGAGATTTGAGACAGGCTCACCTCTCAGAACCTACATTACAAGGCTTGAGGGAGGCAGCTAGGGAGGCACCTGATTCTCAAGGAAAAGGGGATTCAGTATACTGGAACAAACAGATACTGTATAGAGAATGGACCCCTGAAGGAGGGCTAGAGGGTGAGAGAATGCAGCAGTTGGTAGTGCCCAGAGCCTACCATCTGGCGCTTCTAACCATATCCCATGACATTCCCTTTGTAAGTCATATAGGTATAAAGCTTACCAAGAGACGTATTATTCAGAACTTCTATTGGCCTGGGATTGCAAGGGATGTAACAGGGTACTGCAGGACCTGTGAGCAGTACCAAAATGTAGGCAAGGCAGGAGACTAGGTCTAAGCTCCTTTGATGCTTTTGCCTGTGATTGAGGAGCTGTTTCAGAGGGTAGCTATGGATATTATGGAGTTTCTGAGTACCCCAAGTTTCACAGTATATTCTAGAGTAAGTAGATTATGCTACAAGATACCCTGAGGCAATGGCCCTGTCCTCCACTGAGGCAGAAAAGGTGTCAAATGCGTTGTTAGAGATTTTCAGCAGGGTAGGTTTCCCAAGAGAAATACTGACTGAAAGAGATGCCAGTTTCATGTCAGACCTGCTGGCTTGTCTATGGGAGTGCTGTAGGGTGAAGCACCTAAAGATCACCCCCTACCACCCCCAGACTAATGGTCTGGTGACTAATGGTCTGGTGGAGAGGCTAAACTCTACACTAAAGACCATGCTATGGGCATTTACAGACCAGTTTGAGGGAGTGGGACAAATACTTGGCCTATCTGCTGTTTTCTTACAGAGAGGTGCCCCAGAATCTACAGGTTTCTCACCTTTTGAGTTGATGTATGGCCATAAGGTGAGGAGACTTCTAGATTTGATTCGAGATTAGTGGGAAGGTGAGTGTGAATCTCACAAGGAATATGTTATGGCATATGTCCTAAGTCTCAGGACAAGGCTCAGAGACCTCATGGGCTTGGCCCAGGAGAACTCGGCAGAAGCCCAACAGAGAAGAAGGTCTGGTATGACCGGAATGCTCGAGCCAGAGTATGCTGTGGGGCAGCAGATTATGATTTTCATTCCTGTCAGACACAATAAACTGCAGGCAGCTTGGGAGGGACTCTTCAAAGTGGTAAGGAAGGTCAGTGATAACTACATGGTAGACCTGCTAAGCAGGAGGCAGGGCCACAAACTGTACCATGTTAACATGATGAAACCTTATCATAATAGAGAGGCCATGGTGCCAAGTATTTGCGGTAAAACGTAGGAAGAGTCTGAGGGGGATCTATAGCTACAGCAAGCCAGCCAGGAAAATCCCAAGTTACTATGGTGGAGCCTAGGGTTACAGGTGTATGATGTGACAGTGCAGCACTGTACTGGGGTCAGCAATGCCAAGGCAGCTGGGATCCCAAAACAGAGCGTGGGGTAATGTATTCCCAGGCAGGCTCATTCCTCTTAAGCAATGTTCCTCAAGGGGCACTTGAAAAACTAGCTTGAGTCTTTGAAGGGGGGAGGTGAGATGATAGGAGATACTGCCAACACAGCTAGGTGGAATTTTGTAAATAATTATATGTCATTTGTGAATATCAAACTGATTTATACAAGATGATTGTGTTACAAATGTATTATAACTGTATGCCATGTGTATACCAAACTGATTTGTACAGATGTTTGTGTTGAAAAGGTATTTGTGAAATGCTTATGTTTGAAATATATCCACAGTGTGCCCTACTAGAGAGAACAGAAATGTACATGCACTATTATATATGTTTAAGTGTACATATTTTAACAGAGGAAACTGGAAAACAGGTTAACCTCAGTCCAGCAAACTTTAAAATATATCTGAAATGAAATGACTGTATGGGCTAGGCCATAAAGATGCTATCTCATAGGTTTCAGTGCAGCCAGGGACATACCATCTGTACTAGGAAGCTTTCTGTATTGTCTTTGGGGTGAACGAATTACTGGTATGAAAGTGTGGAGTTATGAAATTGTTTTATGACTTCCAGCCCCTGCCACATATCTGACCAAAAGTCCTTGTATGTGTATTTGTACAGGTAGGTGCTAAATCCTGCCAGCTTCCAGCAATGGGGGTTTGAATGGGAATCAGATGACCAGAAGTGATGTCAATCTGCAAGCTATCCAAGAAGTAATATTTTAGATATTATTTTGAGAATCCAGATCCAGATTTGCTGTATCCAGGACTGCTTGTAAGCTTTTGAGCCCCCTCCAAGCCTTTCTGTGTTGGAGGGAAGCCTTCTAGCTTATCTGTGGGAGTGGTAAGCACTAGGTAGTCTATCTACCACAAGAGTGGTCTCTGACCCAGAAATTGTAGTTTATTGGCCGTTTGGGTAGTTTTTCCATCTCTTTCAGCTTTCTGGTTTAAAAGCCCACATTTGCGCTTGTTTCCCACCTTTCCTGTAACTAGTCTATTCCAGATACAGATTTGCTGTATCCAGGATTATTTGTAAGCTTCTGAGACCCCCAAGCCTTTCTGTGTTGGAGGGAAGCGTACTAGCTTATCAGTGGGAGCGATAAGCACTAGGTAGCCTATCTACCACAAGATTCAGGTACAGATTCTTAGTTTTAGCACTTGAATTTTCTTATTCATGCTCAGCACTTGTTCAGAACTTGTTAGCACTAAACAAGCTACAAATTATTACAGCACTTAACCTTCCTCTTTACCTAGAGGAAAACAGTTTTTGTACTTACTTTTCTCACTTGCTTAAAGAAAAACAGCTCTTTTACTCACTTTCCTCACTTGTCTAGAGGAAAGTAGTTTTTTATTCAGGCATGTCCAAGGGTCAGCTCCCAGTGTTCTCTCCAGTATATCTGATGAATCTGGGCAACTTGGGGCAATGTAGCAATTGCCTCATGTACACAGACAACCCTCTCCTCCTCCCACCCAACACCACAACCTGTGAGAGATGCACTTATCTAGCCAAACTGGAGGTAAAGCTCTCTCCAACCAAGACTGAACTTGACAGTCAAAGAGGACAAGGTAAACACTTGCACGATACGACACTCAGCACATAGTCCCACTAAACCTACACCACCAAAATCCACACATAGAAACACAAAAACATTCCTGGAGGCTCTCAATAATAATCTGCTCAAGCAGCAGAGACCTCCAAAGCAGAAATGCAAGCAACCTCCACCCCCAACACAACCCGAATGACACATAGCCCACAGACTCAGTGTGCCACTCAACCACAGCCCATAAGGCAAAACAACGTACCCAACACACTAGTCATAGGTGACTCTATAGTCAGGCACATTGATGTCCCACTCACCAGGCTAAACAAAGAGAAGGTTACTGTCAGCTGCCTGTCAGATGCTAGGATCTGCCACATAACCCATGCACTCATGTCACTCCACAACAAGTACAAATATGACTCTGTCATTGTCCATGTTGATGTAAATGACCTGAGACGTACCTCCCTGGACTACATGAAAAGAGACATGGAAGAGCTCTCCAATCTTGTAGCCCAGGCAGGTATGACCCTAGCCCTGAGTAGCATCCTGCCATCGCCCAGAATGATACCGCAGTACAAGGACAAAATTATTGATTTCAACAATTGGCTAAGCTTCTGGTGTCATTCTAAGGGGATCCAGTATCTATCTGCCTGGGATGGCATGGTCGACAGACCACAATGCTTTGCCAGAGATGGCCTGCACCTGTCACTCCTGGGATTCCGGATACTGGCTAAGGCTCTTGCTGCCCCTATAGTGCCTTTTTAGGGAAGGTTCAAATGGCAAATTCACCACCATAACAGGAACAGGCAAGCAAAAACTGAGGATAATGCTACTCAATGCTAGAAGTCTAAACCTCAAAATGCACTCCCTCGAGGCACTCCTTAAAATGGAGAACATTGATATCTGTGCAGTGACTGAGACCTGGTTCAAGGCTCCAGAGAGCACCCCTGCATTACCAGGCTATAACTCATACCACACTTTTCGGCCACCTAACCTGGACTGGAACTCCCAAGGCAGAGGTGTGTCCATATTCATTAAGGATATCCACATCTCCAGGCTAGTTGCTCATCATAATGCATCCGAGGTTATCCAAGTGCAACTAACTCTGGGCAAAACTGCAATCCAAATTGTAGCTTGCTACAGATGCCCAAGGTTTCCCACTCCTCTTTTTTTGATATACTGGAAAATATTAGGGCTCAACCAAACACCCTAATAATGGGAGATTTCAACTACCCCACCATTAACTGGGAAAACTACTCATGTACCAACTCTTTTGCTGAACGCTTTCTGGAATTCATAAATTCCAGTGCCCTGGATCAACTTATTCACACCTCTACCAGGAGCAACAATATCCTAGACCTAGTCATTACCAATATGAGTGACCGGTGTTCCACACCTGAAGTGAACTCTTCGTTGGTCAGATCCGACCATAAGCTAATCACCCTAGATATCCACATCCCACTCCCATCCCCATTAAGGAAATCATGGTAAAACATTTCTCCAAAGCCAACTTCATGCTTCTTAAGACAGAAGTGGCGAACTTCACAACATCCATGCAGATGGACAATACAGTTACAACTGCTGAATCCTACACATATGCATTCTATAAGCACTTACACAAGCGCATAGATCCTGCTATCCGAAACAGAAACAAGACGCTATCCTCCAAAAAAAAGGAAGCCAATCTGGTGGTCCCCTGCCATAAACAAACTCTACAACAGAAGGAAGAAACTGTTGCAAAAGAGTAAAATCCCATAAGTGGAGGAGCTCCCTGGTCAGCCTCATTAAGAAGCTGAGATCCCTTATAAGATCCTCCAAAGCTAGCTACGAAAACAAAATCACCACTGATTCTAGGGACAACCACAAAGCATTCTATAGCTATGTCAAGAATCTCAATGACAACCAGTGGCGGCTGGTGACTTCAAATCAAAGGGGGGGCTGGTGGAGACAGCTGAATGGGAAGGGCTAATGGGGAGGGGTGTGACCAGCTAGAAAGGGGTGGGGCTATGCTCAAAACCACAAAAACTGAGACGTTAAGTAAATACGCTGCCCTATGTGCCAAACCATCATTATGAAAGTCCAATCAAGAGAAAATGAAGTGTAGAAGAAAAAAAAATATTTCAATACATTGGCTACATGACAGCTTACTTAATATCTAGATGGAAACAAAAAATACATTTTTTTAAATACATTACTGGAACGCAGTCAAAAATCAAGTATAAAAAAACAAGCAGCACTCATCTCAAACCACTTCTCCTTGCACTGCAGTTCTATTTATAATTTATATTCGGCTTCATAAAAGTACCAAGTAACATGCTGAAAGTAGCAATCTCTGTGATACTCCCCACTTGTAAAAATGTTTCTTATCCAAAAAAGACCTGCTGCCTGACAACAACTATCTACTTGTTTCATGGGAAAAACATGATCAAAGTAAAAAATGAACAGAAAACAAGAAAGAAGCTCAAGATAAATTGCTTAAAGGATTACTGCACAGGATATGGACCACACATGATAGATTGGCATTCTGTTTAGTTTACTGGGAAAAGCCTGCAAAGATGACTGCAAATCTCCAACAAATAGGTTCATAGGTTCATAGGTAGGTACTAGGCTGTCTGCCCGAAGGCATTTATCAGCCTAGCCAGAATGTGTTGGCTTTCGCCATCCACTTAGATTAGTTAGTTCCCTGTGCCTCTGTCCAGCAGAGCCATTGAAGTGATCCCCGGGTTAAACTTTCTGTTTCCCATCCACTCGTCAAGGTTTCTTTTGAAGAGGGTTAGCGAGAAGCTCTGCCTGATGTAGATTCTAATCTTGTTCCAGAGCATGGGAAGTCTCTGGGACAGGAATCTATCCCTCCAGCATGTCCTATTTATTGTTGTGGTGAGATTTAGATCCTTAGAGCATGTGGCTCAAGGGGATATGGTTTTCTTTAGGTGGTGCATGTCCATCAATTCTGGGTTGGACATGGCTTTGTATGTCAGGCAGAGATCACCTCTGAGTAGGCGGCATGCAACCAAGTACAGCTGGAGTTTCTTCAGTCGAGCTGCATAGGGCATCTGTTTGAGGCCAATGATCCTCTTGGTGAGGTACTTCTGTGGTCTTTCCAGCTATTGCAGGTGTCTTGTAAGGTACATCCCAAATGGGGCATTGTACTCTATGATGGGTCTGATGAGTGATGCATAGAGGGGAACAATGACCTCTTTTGATCTGAATGCAAACCCTTTTGTGATTAGGTTGGCCACAGAAGGATTTTCTAGCCACTTTGGCAACGTGGTTATCAAAGGATAGGTTACTATCTACTTGGGTCCCCAGATCCCTTATTATGTCTTCTGTATTTAGGGGGCTACCACCTATGTGGTAGTTTGTGGGTACTTTGTTTTTTCCAAAGGGGATGACTATGCACTTTTTGGTATTTAGCTTGAGGCCATGGTTTTGATACCAGGTATCTGTCTCAGTGAGTCCCTTTTGGAGGTTGTCTGTGTCAGCTGGAGAGTCAGTTATAGCCCCTAGTTTGCAGTCATCTGTGAATATGGTCAGCCATAGTTCTCCTGTACTAGCCTGTACCTCTGAGAAGTATATGCCGAACAGGAGGGGTCCTAGGACTGAGCCCTGAGGAATGCCACTTGTAACTGGTTTAGAGTCAGAACTAGCTCCCACAACTCTTACCATGTGGATTCTGTCTGTGAGCTAGTTGGCAACCCATCTCGTGATGTAGGGGTTTATGTTCAGGCTGGTGAGCTTGTCTGTAATACCAGAATGGGGAATGGTGTTGAAGGACTTTGTGAGATCTAGGTAGGCTGTGTGGACCATCTTTCCCTCGTCTATAGCCTTGGTAACTGTCTCAAAGAAGTCCACCAGGTTTAGGAGGCATGATCTGCCCTTAACAAAGCCGAACTGGGTAGGGTCCAGTGTTTGGAGGTTCCCAATGTCTCTGTTAATGAGATCCATGATGATGTGCTCCGTAGCCTTGCAGACCAAGCTAGTCAGGCTTATAGGGCGATAGTTCCCGGGATCTGTTTTGCTCCACCTTTGTGGAGCGGAATAACCATTGCTGTGCGCCACTCTATGGGCATGTAGCCTGTGGAGAGGCTGAGTTTGAACAGTGTGTTTAGGTGAGAGGTTAGTTCATCTTTGAACTCATGTAGGACACATCCTGGGACAGCGTCTGTTCCCACTGATGCTGTGTTTTTGGCCTTGGAGAGGGCTGTTTTATCCTGAGTGTCTGTGCTTTCAGGGGCACTACATTCTTCTGGTATGGTTATGGGCCCTTTTGGGGGTGAGAGGGGGGTAAAGTTTGCACTGAACCTGTCTGCCAGGATGTTGGCGATATCGGTTGGTTCAGTGTATTTTGTCCATTCTGCACTAACTCCGAGCAGATCTGAGAATTGCCACTTAGATTCTTGACATAGCCAAAGAATGCCTTGTGGTTGTTTTCTCCTTCTGTTGTATAGCTTGTTTATGGCAGGGGTCCACCAGACTGGTTTCCTTTTCTTGGAGGAGTGAGTCTTGGTTTTGCTTGGGATAGCATGATCCATGCATTCTTGTCAGTGCCCGTAGAGTTGATTAGTAAAGGATTTTGCAGCTTGGACAGCGTTATCCTTTAGCATGGGGGCTTTGAAACTTTCCACTTCAGTCTAAAGTAACGTGATGTTCACTTTTGAAAAGTTTTTCACTGTGGTTTCTTTGACCGGGGATGGGGGCGGAATGTGGATATCCAGAGTGATTAGTTTATGGTCAGATCTAACCAGTGAGGGGTTGGCCTCTGGTGTGGAACACCAGTCGCCCATGTTGGTGATGACCAGGTCCAATATGTTGTCACTTCTGATGGAGGTGTTGACCAGTTGATCCAGGGCGTTTGACTTTATAAATTCTAGGAAATGTAAGGCAAAGGAGTTAGTACTTGAGTAGTTCTCCCAGTTAATGTTTGGGTAATTGAAATCTCCCAATATCGGGGTGTTTGGTAGGACCTTTATGTTTCCCAGTGTTTCTAGAAATGTGGAATGGGGGTCCTGGGACATTGTGGGTGATCTGTCGCAAGCTACAATTTGAATTGCAGTTTTGCCCATTGTTAGTTGTATGTGGATGATCTCTGAAGCATCGTGCTGTGCCACTAACCTGGAGGTGTGGGTATCCTTGATGAATATGGATACGCCTCTGCCTTTTGTATTTTGGTCCGGGTTTTGTGGCAGAAATGTATGGTATGAGTTGTAGCCTGGTAGTGCTGGGGTGCTCCCTGGAACCTTAAACCAGGTTTCTGTTACGGCACATATATCAGTTTTCTCCATACTGTGGAGTGCCTCAAGTGAGTGCATTTTGACGTTTAGACTTCTGGCATTGAGTAGCATTACCCTCAGCTTTTTGTTACTTGTGCTATTTGTGGCAGTGGGTTTGTCTTTTGAGCCTTGCCTAAAAAAGGCACTATGGGGTTGGCAAGAGCCTTGGCCAGTATTCGAAAGCCTAAGGGTGACGGGTGCAAGCCATCTTTAGCAAAGCAGCGTGGCTTGTCGAGCATGTCATCACAGGCTGACAGACACTGGATCCCCTTTGAATGACACCAGAAGCTTAGCCAATTGTTAAAATTGATAATTTTTTCTTTATACTGTGGTATCATTCTTGGTGAGGGCAGGATGCTACTCAGGGTCAGGGTCATACCGGCCTGGGCTATGTGATCAGAGAGCTCTTCCATGTCTCTTTTCATGTAGTCCAGGGAGGTATGGCTCAGGTCATTCACAGTAACATGGACAATGACAGACTCGTATTTGTACTTGTTCTGGAGTGACCTGAGTGCTTGTGTTATGTGGCGGATCCTGGCACCTGACAGGCAGCTAACAGTAACCTTCCCCTTGTTCAACCTAGTGAGTGGGACATCAGTGTGCCTAACTATAAAGTCACCTACTACTAGTGTGGTAGGTATGTTATTTTGCCTTAAGGGCTGTGATTGTGTGGCACACTGGTTTTGTGAAGTATGTGTTTCATGGTTTGTGTTGGGGATGGAGGTTGCTTGGATGTCTGCTTTGGAGGTCTCTGCTGCTTTTGCAGATTTTTAATTAGTGCCTCTAAGTATGTTTTTGTGTATTTGTGTTTTTATTGCCAGTGCTGGTTTCATAGGTCTATGTGAAACTGGTGGTGTGATACAAGTAATTCCCTTCTCCTCTTGACTGTCTGGTCCAGTCTTGAGTTGAGAGAGCTTAACCTTCAGTTTGGCTGTATAATTGCATTTCTCGCATGTATTAGTGTTTGGTGGTAGGAGGAGAGGGTTGTCTGTGTACAATGTAATGAGCTTCTAAAATACTGTAATCCTGTCCTTTATTACAATTACTGTCATGCATTTCAATACCTAAGGCTTATACGTTATCTAGTTATGTAAATATTCTCTGCATGGCAACAACAAAAAGGCTTTCAATGTTGGTAATTCTTTAACAGTATGCTTATTAAAGCTTACTTGCATCTTACAATGTCAGACAAGCTTACCGGATGATCATTAAAGTATTGCTACTTAAACACAGAGCAGCAGGCACTGCAACAACATGCATTTTCTAAATAATAATAAGCATAACTCAACAGTATAAAAATATGACAGAAAACCAGAACATTCTGCAAAATCAAGGACAGATGAAAAGCCATGATTGTACTTGTGTCTACCTTAGATGGGAGGATACTCTGTCTGCACACTTTGTACACTGCATAATTGCTCCTTGCCTTGCTTTGACACATCCAAAGTCACTACATGGGGGAGCGGGGTACAACAAGTATGTCACAATTTGAAATGTCTCTGGCTGATGGTGATGGCCCTGACACATTTGTCATACTCTAAACCTCATAGCAAAAAATCTGGATGAAGCCATAAATAAAAGTGTGACAAAGGCCCAAAAATAAGGAAATTTTTTTAAACATTGCTCTTACAAACTTAGAAAGTTAATAAAATAGTAGGTCTTGCATTAGTATGAATTTTATGAAGGGTATGAAATCTGAAACTCAAATGTCTGTTATTATTTTCTAACTTCACACTTTAATGATTTGCCAGAAAACCACAATTTTTTGAAAAATGGACCAAAATGTGATGGAAAAATCTGTGCACACTACACACTCACACACACACAAAAAATAGACGCAGATATGATTTAATCAAATTGTGAGCTTTCTAGTGGAAGTTGCAAGCTTTGTCCAGATCACTGGGCATCCACCCTTCACAGAATGACAAAGGACATTCATTCATTCCTCTCATATTCAGCTGTCTTCCCTATCCATTTAGTGGACGTCAATGTTATACTGAAGAAAGCACTTAAATACCTAAGCATTTTCACCCTGGGCTATTCCTTCTATTCGCTTTGCATCAGTCATACCTCCAACTTAGCAGAGGAACATCATCCAATGAATGTTCTGAAGAAGAAAGGCAGGTGGTCATCTGAAGCCAACCTTTCATACATTAGGTAGTAATGCTTTATTTACTTCACAGGGAGGAAGGTTCTTTGGATCCTGGGACATTCTTTCGTACAGAGAGTGGCCTGACATGTCTCCACCCTACCATGTAAATGCTCGGGTTTCCTGGCCTAGTCTCTGGAAAACCCACTGAGTCAGCTTCCCAGGATTGTCTTGGCTGCAGTTGTGGGACATTTGGCATCACTTGTCAATGAATGCACCTATGCCAATCACTTGATCATACACTTAACAGACAATGATCTGACTACATTTTTAAAGAACATTTTAGCAGCCAGAATCCTCTCTGACCTTTACATAGATTGTGTTACTTTCACTCAGGCATTCCTATTTTTTGGTTATCTATTCTCCCATAGCTCCGTTGGAAGGGTGGTATTAATAGTTTAGCTGTGGAGAAGTGCAGGTCCTTCATCTACCATAAGTTCCCCTGAGCTGCCTTGAACATTGGCTATAGAGTCATAAATTAACCTTAGCAATTGATGTTTAGCAGTTGATTTACATGGTTCCTTACAGGGATCGCAGGGTTTGGGAATCTGCATTATGGGTCGGCACCTGCCTTAGGTAGCTGGTTGCAGTCACCTCACGACTTAGCCCACCATTGTCTTCCCTTTATAGCAGTCATTGGCTTGTTGTTGGATTACCAGGCTTGGATGACATGGGAGTTTTGGTCCTGGCAGCGATGAATGGGTTGTGGGTCTTGGCTTACAGCAGGTCTGAGGATGCTTGGAGGTAATGCACCCAGACAATATCCATTAGCTGGAACCAATCTCATAATGCTAATTAGCGTGTTTATATTAGATCATCGAAACAGCTGAATTTCGAATGATCTAATATTGAACCCAATATCTCAAACTAGAAACGAAAACACACAAACAGTCCTGGATGAAGTGCCCTTCAGAATAAATATGTATAAGTCCAGAAATAGCTGAAAAAGGCAACACCAAAGCAAATAATCCAATAGAATAAACTTTTAATCCACAAAAATCCACAAATATAAAACAGTGAGCACTTTCACGTTATCACAAAGTTTCATCAGACTTTCAACAAAAAACATTAACTGCCAACCATAAATAATGAATTCATATGTCAGTAGCCTATTGCTCAACAGATACAATTATGACATCATACTAAAATTCTCATTTAAAAAGACATGCGTTACAAAAAATATATTTCTAAAATATATATATATTGAATGTATAAATATTAGTATAATAAATATATATATATTTATAAATATCACAAAAATATATTTTTTGTATTTTAATGTTTTGATAAAACTAGAAAATGTATAATATTGTTTATATTAAGGACTAACTAACAGAATACATTTTATGTATATATATATATATATATATATATATATATATATATATATTGGATATTTGTGGATTAAAAGTTTGTTCTATTGGATTATCTGCTTTGGTGTTGCCTTTTTCAGTTATTTCTGGACCAATATCTCGAACGCTGAAAACAGCGATGCTGCACAAAACCGAATTCTTTCCTAGGGAAAGAATTCGGTTGGCCGTTGTTGTGGCTTTGCTGTTTTCAGCGATGCGGTGGAAAGTTACGGGTTGGGTTAAGGTAAATGTGTGATTGTGCGGATGTTCAGGTTAGGGCGCGGGTTGGGTGAGTTTGGGTTAGGGCGCGGGTGAGGTAAGTGTGCAATTGTGACGGATGTTAGGGTTAGGAGCGGGTTAAGTGATTTAGGGCGTGGGTGAGGTGAGTGTGTGATAGTGAGAATTTGGGTTAGGGGCGGGTTAAGGGAGTTAGGGTTAGGGCGCGGGTGAGGTGAGTGTGCGATAGTGACGGATCTTAGGGTTAGGGTCTGGGTTAAGGTAAGTGGATAGATAGTAGTGTTTGTGCAGTGTAGTGTAGGGTTGTATGTAGCTTTTAAGTGTATGTGTGTGGATTGCTGCTTTTTCGTGTGCTTGTGGTGTGTGTTTCTTGGAACAGCAAATTTTTTCCTTGGGAAAAAAATCGCTGTTTTGAGGTTTCGATATTGGTGGGGTTTGGGGTTTGCAGTTCAACGTTACAGTATTTGATAATGAGCCATTTCAATGATCTGATATAGACCCCTAATTAGCAGGGGTCATCACTGAATGTTATGATTTATTAATCTTCATATTTATGTTTGGTTGTTGGACTATAGTTGTTGATTAAAGCAATTGCAAATAAATGGTTACAACATCATTTTTTTTTCTGACTCAGGTCTTGTGGACAAGCACGGTTTACCTATAAATCAGTTTGTCCATGAGCAGTATGGCAGAATGGAGGGGTCACATCCCACTTTATATAGTAATTCCAGTAGCTTGCAATGCAATTTATTGGTTGGCAGTGGAGAACCCACCTTTATGTGGTCACTTTATGGCTTTGCTTCCCCTTGTCTTCCCCCTACAGCAGTCATTGGCCTCTTGATGGATTACCAGGCTGGGATGATGACATGGGAGTTTTGGCCCAGGCAATGTTGGAAAGGCTGTGAGTTAACCCTTGGGACATGGCTTTATTGCAGGTCTGAGAAAAATTGGGATTATGTACCTAGACTCCTTTAGCCAGAACTAGTCGGGTATTGCCAACCAGCAGGGGTAATCACTGAATGTTATACTTTATTAATCTTCATATTCATGTTTGTTGTTGGGCTATGGTTGTTGTTAAAGTGATTACAAATAAAATTTCACAGTGTCATTTGTGGTGTAATTTCTGACTCAGCTCTGGTAGACAATAAAAGATGTATTAGCTCCAAAATTTTATTTATTTATTTTTTTGCCTTTTAAGTCAGGAGCATAATCTATTCACATTTTTAGACAATTATCAGATAAAAATGCTTTGAGAATTTAATGGTAGCATGTCAAAACATTATAGATCAAAACAACCCCAAAGCAGTAACTGACAAGGGCAAAGCCAGCTTAGAATAGGTCAGTAGTAAAAGGGCAAATGGACATCAGAATGATTTGGATCCTAGCATATCATGGAATGTAAATGTAAATTTGGAAATTAAGGCAATTTCATGTTGGCTAAAGCTGTTATTATTTATTTATTTGTTTTTTTATTTATAGTAAATAATTTTTGCATGGTCACCACAACTGACCATCAGCTGTTACTGTTGCATCTCCTCATTTTCTGGGTCTACCGAACCTGAAAATCCTCAACTAAAATGCCTCCAACCCAAAGTTTAGAGTATTGAGGAGATTGATGTATCCTGGGAGAGCACTGTATTACTGCAAATCAGAATTTTATATCTCCTAAATTACATCAGCCTTATGCAGATCCATAGTGCCTAGAGATGGATATCGACTGAGCCATGTTGGCATATCATTTTTACTCTATGGCCACTCCAGCATTGTCCATGTCTCCCTAAGGACCATACCCCATGCATATCCTTGGCCTCTGCCAGAGATCAGTTGCAAGATGCATCCATGTGCATGCCCTCACCCCAGACTGGGCGCACACCCGTCCTCCATGTAAGGTTCCACAGACATCAAAGCAACTAATCAAACCTGGGTCATCTGAGAAATAGTCAGGGCTTTATCCATCTATGCCACTCCACTGGCTATGGTTGAAGCTACTGTTGCCATCATTTTTAAGAGGTACAGATGCATGACACATGTGAAAGTAATGTCCAGAGTAAGTTATAAATTCTGAGGGATTTGCAATGTTTTTGCATTCATTTGGGAATGATGGTATTTATAGATATGAAGAATGCATTTTCAGAGTGTCATGCTTTGGGAGTTTATTTTGATAAATTTGTTCCATTAAATTTCAGTGTTGTATTCACAATATACTCTGGTCAGTATTTATAGTCACTGCATGAACACGGTGCAGGTATCCATGATGAACACGAGTGAACATAGCTAGGCAGAGATCATTATAGGCAATTTACTTTAATGTGTTCTGCCCACAACGTGTGAGGGATTTAATGTAAGCAAATTAAGTATAATGAAATGTAAATGAGAAATTGTGTAAAGTGGTATATGCTGATGAAGTGTTCTTGTGACTCATAGTCAGATATGCTATGTATGCACAAACACTTCAGTGGCACAAAATTAGTCATTTCCCCAGCAATCCCTTCAGTAGTTTGCCCATGCATGCACAAGTACTTTATTAACATAAAATTATTTCTCCCAGTGATCCCTTCAGTAGTTTGCCCATGCATGAACAACCGTTTCAGTGACACAAAAATGAATCGTTTCCCTCCGTGATCTCTTAAGTAGTTTATCCAGGTATGCACAAACACTCAAATAACACCAAAATAAACGATTTCCCATCGATCCCTTCAGTAGTTTCTCCAAATATGCTCAAGCACTCAAATTACACCAGAATAAATTATTTCCCCAATCGATATCTTCACTAGTTTCTCCAAGTATGCACAAGCACTGAAATAGCACTAGAATCAATTATTTCCCCATCACCTTCTTTTCCACTTTCTCCAGGTACGCACAATCACTGAAGTAGCACCAAAATAAATGATTTCCCCCATAAATTCCTTCAGTAATTTGTACAAGTATGCACTCAGATGACATCAGAATAAATGATTTCTCCCATCGATCCCTTCAGCAGTTTCTCCAAGTATGCGTAAACACTCAGATGACACCAGAACAACAGATCATCTCCGTCAATCCCTTCAGTAATATGCACAAGTACTCAAATGCCATTAATAGAAGGTATTTCCTTCAGGAACCCATTTAGTAGTTTGACCATGTATGATGCAAGCAGAAAATGTCAGCAATATAAGATATTTCGCCATCTTACCTCATTTTCAGCTTTTGCATATTAATATTTGTAAGTCTGTCATTTCCTAACTCCACTTATCCATGGTGTTGTAAAAATATACATTTACGTACATGCTTTGTATGCAAATGAGTCCTTTTTTACATTTATCTCTATTAATCTTAGTAACCTGCCAACATCTAAGGTGCAATATCCATGAAATATCTCTTCCCTAACCTTTATGCCTTAATCACATTATGCTTTTTCCATAGGGAGGCATGTTTACCAAAATGCTCCATGTTTCTTTTGCATAAGGACATAGCGGCACACTTTGCCAATTACTGCTACAAACCTATGGACCCAGGGACAATGAATACTGGCCTCTAGTTCAAAAATAAGAAACAACTGGCTTTAAATTTCATCACACTACAAATGGTACTACAATATTCATTGTGTAAGACTCAGTTCTTTGTAAAAATGATTGTGATTTGATTAAATGATTCTGCAACTGGGACACAGCAGTAGCAGATGAACATCTGTTCACATTATATACAGTCTGTCATCTCTGGATTCTACATCTAAAAGTAGCACATAAGAAAAGGTAGCATTTATTTATTTTTCTTCTTCATATGAAATATTCCTTTTTTTATACACCTGTTCATAAGTGTGCTGCACATCTAAACTGCATTATACTTCTAAAACAAAAATTATTCTCTTTCAACAAACATATATAATTTTGTACTATAAAGCAATCTCACTACTAAATGTCAGTCTGTGACAAACAAAAGTTGACATAATGTAAAATACAGTCTACTATACTCGTTTGCTAATTATTCATTCTAGGTGACTTGATTATGGACATAAAAACAATTAACACCACCCGTACAGCTACATGAGGTTGCATTTATTACTTCAGAATGTAAGGAAAATACTTTTTAGAAGTATAGTTAGATATAATCCACTTACTTCATGTTGTGAATAATTACCTATTTTTCAAAATTCTTCACACTCCATTTTAGAATAAGATAAATGGCTTTGATTGTCAGTTCCAGTTAGCTGAGCGAGAGTTGCCTGTGATCAAATCGTGTTTCTAGCTTGGCCTGAACATCTGCCACTTTACAGTTGTCAAAATAAATAACCAAATCATCTGTGCAGAGGTGTATGATCACTATTACAGATACTCATAACAGGCCACACACATTTCCAACCACTTTGCCCTCGGAAAATCATGCCACATGAGCCTGAAAACTAATGTACAATCTCAGACAGGGTGTCGAACTTTGCGGCCTGTGTAACATACAGGTTAATAACTGGAGGGAGGCCATAATAAGTCCTGAACTGGAAGTGTATAGAATAATTTAGTTTTGTTGGATGTTTCACACACATACATGATCCAAACACACACAGACACACACACACACACACACACACACACACACACACACACACACACACACACACACACACACATACACCATACCTGCAGTAACGATAAAATCCACAGCTTCTTCCTCTTGAATACACCCCGTACCTGCAGTAAAATCCACAGCTTCTTGATCTGTGTTCATGCTAGAATGCACACTTCCAGTTTCCCGGCTCTTTGTTCCTTCCTGTGAACGTTCCAAGACTGCTGACTGCAGTCTCATCCCCTTCCAGTCTATGTGGTTAGCACTGCATAGACTTCTGGGGAATCAGCAGTCTGCTGCCTTCTTCCTGAATCTGGACTGATAAGGCAGCAGGATTTTTAGGATTGTACCATTTGTGGTTCACAGCTGGGGGGGCTGCATTCCTGCAGTCCGATATCACGAGTTGCCACTGGAGATTAGTTAAGTACTGTTTTTCTGTATCTGTGTTAATCTATCCATCTGTATTATTGTTAATAGTGATTGAATCTCTGGTGTTTATTGTAAATAGATATTTAAGTATATTTAAACTTTTCCTTTTGGCTGGTCTTTTTTAGAGAATATTTTAACCTTTGAGAGTACTTAAATGAATTTATAACAAAAAAGACCATTTTTATGTTATCTCCCTCTATTAATATTGACACCCATTCACTACTCCATCTATCAGAAAAAAGGCGGTCTTGTTCATCTAATAGATCAAAGGGGATGGATGGGATTTTAATTGCTCTCAGACCCCTGGGTGTGATTTTAAGTTCCTGATATTGTTGTAAGCTATGCAAATTGTACAAAACAGCAGTCTCTTTGAATATAAGTTTTTCTATTTGATTACACATGTCCACAAGTACTGGTGTAGAGGAAAGTTCCGTTTTTTTACCCACGTTTTATTTAAAATACATACATTTTGTCTTTAATTTTTATTTTAATGGATAATGTCTCTTTAAGGTAATAATTGATTATTAATTGTATAATAGTAATCAAGTGATGTGGATAGTTTTTAACTATAAAAATGGTGTAGTTTTCAAATGAATTTACTCCGTAAAGGCTTATTTTGGCCGAGGCGCTAGGAGAATATATTTGCTGTTTTTATATTACTGAAGTGAACACGTTTGTATTAAATGACTGAACTTTGAAATCAATGGACACAGTGGCTCCTGATCTTTTTTGTGGTGAATACCTTTCTTTGTTTCTGTGTGGTATAAATTCTTAAATGAATTTGTTGACACTGTGGCCACTCCTGAAAGCCTTGCTGCATTGGTCAAACACTACCATTTGTATGGATATTAATCTTACTCAGTATAATTGGGTACCCTTGTAAGAGCCTTAAAGTAGCTGGTTTTGAAGTATTCTGGTGGTTGTATCTACCTTATAGTCTGGGCAGAGGGGCATAGCTGGTAAATCTGTGCCAGCCTTTCCCAGGTCTGTGTGTGTGTTTGTGTGTGTGTGTGTGGGCGGTTAAAATCAAATCTCAAAGTGTATGTGTCAGCCACCTAGAGCAGGGACACAGAGCACTGGTTTCACAGAGAGAGTGGTGGAGGACTTGGCTTGGAACACTCAGTTGAGGACTCAACTCTGCAGCTGTAGATATTGTGAGGTCTTATTTGGGGCCTGGTGATGGAGAGGGAAACCCAGCCCAGGATGAGAATGTGTTCCCTGTGTGCTCTTAAGGGAAATTGTGCTTAGTGAAGAGAACTACATCTGGAAATACTGTGTATCTATTTTTATTCCAAGTGAATGTCCCTCACCTGTATCTGTGGTGAGGACTGAGGCTCCTTGCTAACTGGCCCAGAGTAGGGAGGTCACATAAACTACAGTACTTGCACTAATTTGCATAACAAAGCACATAACAACTGTCTGATCCCTATCAGGAAAGAAAAGTTTTTAACATGTAATTAAAAGCAACAGATGGGTCTCTTAACTCAAAAACACCAGGTCCACTGTCAGGCATGCAATCCTGTTTTTTCAAGAATCAAAAATATTGCTAAATAATGAATCATAAAATTATTCCTTAAAGCCACTGTATAAATGTTGTAAATACACTATACTTGTGTGATCTAAGTACTAACAGGGACCTATCAACTGTCCATACTGCCATCTATTCCATCTATGACTGCAGCTAGGCATCATGTTTCTGGGGGTCAGTCAAAGCCTGGACTGCAGGAAATAGCTCATTAATATATCATAACCTTTAAATAGCTCATTAATATATCATAACCTTTAAATAGCTCATTAATATATCATAACCTTTAAATAGCTCATTAATATATCATAACCTTTAAATAGCTCATTAATATATCATAACCTTTAAATAGCTCATTAATATATCATAACCTTTATCCTCTATGGCATCAAAAAACTAATCACAGCATTTTCTTACAATTTGACATTTTATCCAGAGCACTCAGTCACTACAACCTGTAATTGTTCTTATATTTATGAATTATAATCCTGGCAGCTTTCTTGACTGAGTATTCTATGCTTATAACCTATTTTAATTTTACATAGCTATAAATCCACAGGAAAATTACAATAAAAATACAGTATTAACACAAAATTAGACTTAAAACCATGGGTATGACTCTGATTTCATTTCATTAAAAAAAATGTCATTCTTTTTACGACTATAACCCAGTATCCCCCCATATATGATGGTCAAGAAAGAGTTAATTGTCCATAAATGTGCCCATGTCTCTAATTACAGTATCTGTTCTGGGAGGGGGGTGGTTATAGTTTCCCACAGAGCACCCTACAACATTTTTTCACATTAGGCTCAAGTCCATAGTCCTGACACCATTTATTTGTATGGGTAAAGCCGTCTTGTAGCATATGGGTGTCACCTGGAATTTTGATGATATTCCAGAAATTACAGTCATCAGCAAACCTCCTGAAATGGATACCTTTGATGACAGCTTTGTCATTAGTGAAGTATTCCTGAAAATCAGTAATCCCAGAATGAAGTCCTTGGGGACATGACTGGTAATAAGCCTTCAGGAAAGTAGTCACTAATCCTGATTGAATGGGTTCTGTCTGTCAAACTAGTTTGCTCTCCAATGAATTATGTAAGAGTTTATATTTAGCTGGATCACTTTATCAATATTGCCAGAGAGTAGGATAGTTCAAATCTATTAGCTAAGTTTTGGTATGTGGTGTGCACTATTTTCCTTTCATTCAATTTAATGGCGACTCATTCAAAAAAGTCAACCAGGTTAAGCAGGCAGGACTTGAGTACTCTAATGAAGCCCAGTGTAAAGTTGGGTGAATGCTCTTAGTTTTAATAAATACTGTCTCGCTTGTACTTTCGGCCGTGGTCTTTTTTCTTTACTTAAAAATCAAAGCCTAAAAATCATACAGTTATGAACATTATCAGATCAACTGCAATGACAAACTCCTTTTCCATCTTTATATAACTTATTACGTATCTTTTTTTTTAAACTATAAATTGTCATAAAACATTGGGTCAACTTATGACTGAACAAACAAAGCTACATAACATTGAATATATCTAATTAAAATGAGACAAGTGAACTTCATCAAAAGCAAACCGAATGAGATCCTGATCTGTAAAGTCCCAATGTTCAACAACATTGATCTATGTACAGTGGAGTGACCCACAATGGCGATCTTCACGCCTGTTAACAGAAGCACAAAAGTATTAGTATATGTAATTTAAAATGAAAGAGGACCAATGCCCAACCCTTTATATAACTTGCACGTATCTGCCCTCACTATCTAAGTCAGATGCTCTGCCTAGCAGAAGAAATGTGATGAATGCCGAACAAAGGGTGCATTTTGATTCACCAGTGCAAGCCACAAACACTGATCTAAGAGATTAGGCATCACATACCACACAAAGGACAGCTTAAAACTAAATATTGTCCAGGAGCAGAATGCAAAATGCTCCACATGGTGTGAAACCAATAAACTGGGTATAAAAGGGAAAGAGTACTTCTCCAACCAAACCTCCTGACCCTTACGCCTAAGGTCAGTTTTAGACTCTTTGCACAGAAACAGAATTAGAGGTGAAAGTCATGTCTTGCCAAGAGAGAGTTAAAACAATGACTTAGCCATAAAGGAAACAGTATTTTGAAGTCCAACAGTGTTTTGAAGTCCTGTGTAAAACAAAATCAGAAAACAACATCTTTCCTACCAAAAGATGCATCATTAAAGTTCACCAAAAATACCTCGTAAACGTGGATCTTTCTTGACATTAGTAGTCACTCTAACCCAATGATGTTTCTGCTTGCTTCCCCTTAACATATTAGCAACAGATCTGCTGAAGACCTGGCCCAGGGCACCTGCCATACAAGAAAAATTAAGTAGGCTTAAAAGTTCCATTGCTTCCTTTACCTGAACATTTTTCTTGCCCTTATATTCATCCGAAGCTTTCTTTAAGCATATGAGCTTGTTGGTAGGTAATCGAAAATGGAAACTTTTGCATCTATCTTCAACCCTAGAAAACTAGAGCTTATACTAAACCCATCAATTTGATGGCCACTAAGGAGACCCCTAGTTCTTCACACAAGAACAAGGTGGCTTGCAGTCTTCCTTCTGCACTAGCTGAGCCCTCCCCCACTATTAAGAAATCATATAAGTAGTAAACTGCAGCCTGTCAGGGAGGCCCGCTGTTTCCAGAACTTTTGCAGCTCAGTGTGTTGAACATTTCAGATGTTATACCAGCTACTGGGCAGCCCATTGGCATCATAGTATAAAATAAGCCCCACAAGAATGAATCCCTAAAAGGGTCCAGTTATCAGCCTGAACAGGGAGTAAGCGAAAGTGGCCTCTATATCCAACTTACAGAGTCATAGATCCCGAAACCTGCCTATTACATTGATAACATCATTCAATGAGACATAATGCATCTTGGAGTCTGATTCACATATGCCACAAATAATAAATGCCCTGGGGGTAAGGACAGATGGTATATCATTCTATGGTCCATTGCATTCTTTATAGTTCTAATCCCACTGGGGATATCCTGAAATCCTAAAAGGGTGGAGTCTGAAAAGGATTCAATATCTAGCATGTTAAAACCGATTTCCCAATTAAATTCTGAAGCATCTACTACATTCCTCTCAGCCTGCAGACATTGAAATTAGGAATAAAGGCCCTTGAAAAGTCAGAATATCTATCCAACAATTTGGACATCTAATTAGCATAAACAATGAGTAGCAAATAGCATACACTCTTCCTGCTTCCATTGAGAATGTGAGAGACTATTCTGAAACACAGACTGACAAAAATGATGAAAAAATATATGTACACTATCAGAGAAAGTGTGAAATATATAGACTTTAATACTGTAATTCAAAGTTCTATCACATAAGGTCATTTTTTTTGCTTCATAAAAAGAATAGAAGATGTCTGCCCTCTTTTTTAATGTTGCAGTATGTTGGTCATGTAAGGTAGTTTCCCATATAGTAGACAGCTTCAAAAATCCTGTGATAAAGGGGAATAAAAAGATTGTATGAAGGGGTAAATTATGCCTGAAAATAGGGAAATACCTCCAAAAATAAGGACATCCTGTGCAGGGGTAAATTGGACCTAAAAGTAGAAACATTTCTCCAAAATAGGACAGTTGAGAGGTCTGATCTGCTCCTTTCCTATGGTTGAGGTTAGATTTTTACAAACAGGAGGAGGAGGCTAAAGATTTTGATGAAAGAGCAGCAGTCAAGTCACAAGTTGGTCCCTGGCCACCTTTTTTTCGGGTAATCTTGCAACAATAAGGGATGTACCTCAACCTTAACTGCAGATTTATCAGGGCTATCTACACTGTTGACCTCTGAGCAAAATTAAACCAAGACCCCCCCCCATGCTGCCAAACAGATCTGTATAACATGCTCAAAGCTCTTAGCTGACATTAGCCCTTCCACCTTGCCTGACCCCATGCCTGTCAGGTGGCCCTCTTTAGACCAACATTTAACAGCAAGGTGATCCTTCCTACAAAGGGAACAAGATTGGTTAGAGAGACAGGCTAGCCAGTAGCATTGACCCTTATTGAAGGCACAGCATAGCTTAAGCTTACTCCTTCATTATCACGGATAGCAGGAAGCCTAAGCTATCATTACCCTCAGTCATGTATCTATATGGTACTCTCCCCACCTTAGGTCCTTACTGGTTACAAAATTTTGGTCATAATGAAACTACAATAATATCCCCCCCCCCCCATGAGTGCTAAGCTTCTATAATGATGAGATAATATGACAGAAGTGGGAGGGCATGGTGATGTCCCTTTTTATAATGACCGCCAAATAGTATAAAAACCCCTCCCGCCAACTGTCACAGTTGTAATCAGCCAATAAGGCAAAACAACGTATCCAACACACTAGTCATAGATGACTCTATAGTCAGGCACACTGATGTCCCACTCACCAGGCTAAACAAGGAGAAGGTTACTGTCAGCTGGCTGTCAGGTGCCAGGATCCGCCACATAACCCACGCACACAGGTCACTTCACAACAAGTACAAATATGACTCTGTCATTGTCCATGTTGGTGTGAATGACCTGAGACGTACCTCCGTGGACTACATGAAAACAGAAATGGAAGAGCTCTCCAATCTTGTAGCCCAGGCAGGTATGACCCTAGCCCTGAGTAGCATTCTGCCATTGCCCAGAATGGTACCACAGTACAAGGACAAAATGATTGACTTCAACAATTGGCTGAGCTTCTGGTGTCATTCTAGGGGGATCCAGTATCTGTCTGCTTGGGATGACATGATCGACAGGCCACGATGCTTTGCCAGAGATGGCCTGCACCTGTCACCCCTGGGATTCCGGATACTCTTGCCACCCCTGTAGTGCCTTTTTTAGGAAAGGTTCAAATGACAAATTCACCACTGTAATAGGAACAGGCAAGCAAAAACTGAGGGTAATGCTACTCAATGCTAGAAGTCTAAATCTCAAAATGCACTCACTCGAGGCACTCCTTAAAATGGAGAACATCGATATCTGTGCAGTGACTGAGACCTGGTTCATGGCTCCAGAGAGCACTCCTGCACTACCAGGCTATAACTCATACCACACTTTTCGGCCATGTAACCTGGACCGGAACACCAAAGGTGGAGGTGTGTCCATATTCATTAAGGATATCCACACCTTTAGGCTAGTTGCTCAGCATAATGCATCCGAGGTTATCCAAGTGCAACTAACTCTGGGCAAAATTGCAATCCAAATTGTAGCTTGCTACAGATCCCCCACCATGTCCCAAGATTCCCACTCCTCTTTTCTTGATGTCCTGGAAAATATTAGGGTTCAACCAAACACCCTAATAATGGGCGATTTCAACTACCCCATCATTAACTGGGAAAACTACTCATGTACCAACTCCTTCACACAACGCTTTCTGGAAATCATAAACTCCAATACCCTGGATCAACTTATCCACACCCCCACCAGGGGCAACAATATCCTAGACCTAGTCATTGCCAACATGAGAGACCGGTGTTCCACACCTGAAGTCAACTCCTCATAGGTCCGATCCGACCATAAGCTAATCACCCTTGATATCCACATCCCACCCCACCTCCCATTAAGGAAACCACTGCAAAAAATTTCTCCAAAGCCAACTTCATGCTTCTTAAGACAGAAGTGGTGAACTTCATGACACCCATGCTGATGGACAATACAGTTACGACTGCTGAATCCTACACAAATGCACTCTATAAGCACTTAAATGAGTGCATGCATTGTGCTATCCCAAACAGAACCAAGATGCTATCCTCAAAAAAAGGAAGCCAATCTGATGGTCCATAAACAAACTGTACAACAGAAGGAAGAAATTGTTGCAAAAGAGAGTAAAATCCCATGAGTGGAGGAACTCCCTGGTCAGCCTCAGTAAGAAGCTGATATCCCTTATAAGATCCTCCAAAGCTAGCTACGAAAACAAAATCGCCACTGATTCTAAGGACAACCACAAAGCATTCTATAGCTATGTCAAGACTCTCAATGGCAACATCCAGATCTGCTCTGAGTTACAGCATGACGACATGAAAATTACAGAACTAGCTGATATTGCCAACATCCTGGCAGATAGGTTCATTGCTAACTTTACCCCCCCACCCCTTAAAGGGCCCATATCTATACAGGAAGACTGCAGAGTCCCTGTAATCACAACTACGCAGGTAAAAGCTGCACTCTCTAAAGCCAAAAACACAGCATCCATAAGACTGGACAACATCCCAGGCTGCATTTTACATGAACTTCAGAACGAACTGGCTCCCCACCTAAGCACCATGTTCAATCATAGCCTCACATCAGGCTTTGTGCCCACTGAATGGTGTACAGCAACAGTTATCCCACTCCGCAAAGGGGGAGCCACCAATGATCCCTGGGAACTATCGCCCTATTAGCCTGACGAGCCTGGTCTACAAGGCCATGGAACATATCATCATGGAACTCATAAACAAAGACATTGGTAACCTCCAAACTCTGGATCCCACCCAGTTCGGGTTTGTGAAAGGTAGATCATGCCTCCTGAACCTGATTGACTTCTTTGAGGCAGTCACCAAAGCTGTAGATGGGGGTAAGGTGGTTCACACAACCTATCTTGACCTCGCCAAGGCTTTCGACACCATTCCCCCATTCTGGAATTATAGCTAAACTCACTAAACTAGGTATAAATCCCTACGTCACAAGATGGGTTGCCAACTGGCTCACTGACAGAACCCACACTGTAAAAGTTGCACACTTCAAATCTGACCTCAAACCAGTGACAAGTGGAGTACCACAGGGTTCAGTCCTGGGACCTCTCCTATTTGGTATCTACTTCTCTGAAGTATAGGCTAACACAGAAGGTCTCTGGCTAACGAAGTTCGCAGATGACTGCAAACTAGGAACCATAGTCGAGTCCCCAAATGATGTGGAAATCCTAGAGAAGGGCCTTGCTGAGACAGATGGCTGGTGTCAGAGCCATGGCCTCAAGCTCAATGCCAAAAAGTGCATTGCCATCCCCTTTGGTAAAAACTCTATACCCATGAATTACTACATAGACAGCAGTCTACTTAACACTGAATGTGTAATAAGAGACCTTGGGACCCAGGTGGACAGTAGTCTATCATTTGATAGTCACATCACCACAGTAGTCAGGAAGTCCTTCTACGTGGCACACCTCATCATAAAAGGGTTCTCATTCAGGAAAAAAGAGTTTCCCTCTACTCGACACTCATTAGACCCATTATAGAGTACAATGCCCCTTTTGGAATGTACCTCACAAGACATCTGCAGCAGCTGGTAAGGCCACAGAAGTATGTCACAAAGAGGATTACTGGCCTCAAACAGATGCCCTACACTGACCGTCTCAGAAAACTCCAGCTTTATTCCATAGCATATTGCCTACTCCGAGGTGATCTCTGCCTAACATACAAAGCTATGTCAAACCCAGAGCTGTTGGACATGCTACACCTAAAGAAATCTCAATCCCTCCGAGCTACATGGTCTAGGGACCTAAACTTTGTCACCACAATAAACAGGACATGCTGGAGGGATAGATTCCTGTCCAAGAGACTTCCCATACTCTGGAACAGGCTACCCATCTATGTCAAGCAAAGTTCTTCATTAGCACTCTTCAAGAAAAATCTTGATGAGTGGATGGGAAATAGGAAATACACCCCAGGGATCACTTCTGTGTCTCTGCTTGACAGTGGCACAGGAAAATAACTTTCTTGGTTGGCGTAAGCCAGGGAACCTTGTTGGTTAGGCTTACGTAGGCCCTCGGGCTGATAGCCTAGTACCTATCTATGAACCTATGAACCTATAATTGTAAATGCCTGGTCTGTTCCCACTCCATGGCCACAAATGTATGCCCCTTTAACTGATCATGACCCACACCTCTCTCCAAAACCTGCACATCATTACTTTGCTCCTGCTCATGCTGCACACCTTCGTAAGAGACTGGGTTAGGGACAGTTGTCCTTACTTCTGACATCTCTTGTGCATCATTCTCTTTGCTGCCCTTCTCCAATCTGGCTGGTGGTTCCAATACTACTTCTACTGGTCTCTTAGATGTAGAATCAGTAATGACCTGTTGTTCACCATTGGGAAGAAAATAAATACAAAAACAAACACACAAACAAACAAAAAACAAATAAATACATCATTAACCAGATAAACATATTGCCTCTCTTGCTGGGATTAGTTACCCCAGCTGGCATAGCAAGAGTTACTGACTGTAGCCTGCAAATAATATCTCCCAAATCAGCTCCTAGGTGTTCACAACTTTATTTATTTATTTTAATTGATATCTGTATTAGAATGATTTGTCAGAGGACTTGCATAATGCTTCCTTTTTGCCCTATATTCAACAAAATATTTTCTCAAATCACCTTAAATTATGGAGCATTTCATCCCACAATATTACAATGGCCAGTGTGAAAGCTGCTCCATCTATTGGCAAGATCCACTAATGATAATTCTGAGGTTTCCTACATTTAAAGTATTTATTCCTTTTTTGTAAATACTTTAGCTGCTAATAATCATCATAGACATTGTCACCGATGCTGCAAAAACTGAGACCCTGCCAGTGCAGCAAGCTGTCAAGCAGGCAAACAGCAAAACATACCTAAAATTTTCATGGACATATAAACTGCCATTCTGTTGTTGCTAATTATTTACCTATTATCTTTATTTTAGATATATATATATATATATATATATATATATATATATATATATATATATATATACACCACCTCATGACCTTCCAGCTATATGTGAGGCTACAGCACCTGAAAGGCGAAGCAAAGCAGCAGGCACACCTGCACATCCAAAGACAAACACTGAAAACAACCACACAACGTACAGCTGGAGCAAAGCTTCTAAACCTGCCTACCAAAGCAATACAGGAGGATGTTAATAAGTTCCTTCCTCCGTTTCCTTTCCACACTGTAACTGCCTTTTATTATTGTTATTTAACCTTTTAAATGTGCTACTACTACAGAGGTGCAAGGCAAAACTCCCCAAGCAACACAGCTACAAAACTCCTACTTCGTCACAAACCCTGCTCTTATCCCTTTTTTGTCCTATTAATCTATTTTTTAAACAAAACCCTCCTGCACTAATAGTAAGAAAAAACATTTCCTAATTCAAGGTGTCAGCCATTCTCTGCATAATTCAAAATAAACAAAATAATTCCTAATCTGAGTCCAACAACTCTTACACTACAGACTAAGGCAAACAGCAAATACGACCACATCATCTGACAATAACTCTGCATAAATTGTCTCCTGAGAGAAAAAGGCGGGGAAAGAAACATTCTATTAGAACCTGCTCTGTGAGAAGGAAATACCTCCTCTGAGGTAAAGATGTAGAGCTGCCAGTAAACAACTTTCACTTAAAGGGACAGTCCCAGGGATTTTTTGTTTTCATTCTGATCTTTGTTTACATTTTCAGTCTGGCTTTCTGGGCATGTCCAAACTTTGACTGCAGGGGTTGGGGGAGGGTGCTTACATGAAACTTCAGAGGTGTTAGGCAGATTCCTTCTCAAATTGCAGTTGTACTCACAACAGCCCTCAGTCTTTCATTAGTTTCAACTGTCCTTTTTATCCTCAGAGAAACTAGCTTTTCAGGAATGTTATTATCTGATTTGCTAATACCCTGCAGGAAAGCATCTGAGCATTGCAAAGTTAAAACATTGGTAAACAGAGTTTTCAGTTAATTTCATTTCATATTTTATTTTGTGCTGAATTCTAAATGCTAGCTAAGTACAATGATTTTATGACACAAATGCCCTAGCTTCTGTAGAAAGCATCTAAAAGATGCAAGTTTCAAACAGTAGTAGAAACAGTCGTTTCTTTTTTCATGTTCAAATTGATCTCTGAATACTAGCCAACTGTGATGGTGTTCTGACCTGCTAATAGCTCTGCAGAAAGGCAAATGTCTTCTAAAGGGTTCAAACATGAGTAGACAGTCTTCAGTTTCTTTTGTTTTATAGTCTACATTGCTCATATAAACTCGGAAAGCTGCTAAAATAACACAAGTTGTGTTATCGTGCATTTTCTGAAGGATAAGAAGTCTGAGCTCAAATATAGGTCATTATTTAGTGAACTTTGATCTTCACTGATTTGGAGTAAAACTGCAAATTTTATGAAGAACAGACCAAAAACATCAGATGAAATTTTGAGCATTCTGCAAAAATCTGCACGGTTGAGAGGTATGACACAGTCCTTTAATTTCTTTAATTCCTTTAATTTCATATTTTATTTTGCGCTGTTCTCATGCATTTCCTGCTATACATAATATATGCTACATGTTGGTGATTTATTGGTTGCACTGTATGACATGCTCTTAAGCAGTTTTATTTCTCTTTCTGCCTTACAACTGTATTGCATTATTTGTACTTGATGCTGTTATCTGTCAACAAGTAACTGGAATGATACCGTGTGTTTTCTTTTGTCATCATTCTGTCTGTATTGCCTGATGAGTGGCTAATTCCCTGTCTGACAATCCTTAGTCTTACATGAAACTTTTCAAACTGTTATTGCTGTTCCAAGTTACTCACATGAAGCCAACCTCAGGGCAGTGACACAGCTAGTATCCTACCCTCTTCACTACCTCATACTTTAATACCTTGCCCTTCATGGCAAATCAACACAAGATAGATCATTTTCCTTGTATGTGTGTTGTGTCCTGACTTCATATTCTACTTATATACAATATGCAGGGCTGCCACATTTCCTGTTGCCAAAGTGGGATTTTTGCATGACAATGTGAGATTTTGTAGGACAAACCTCACCTACAACCGGTGCAAAGGACTGGACTTCAGTTTACTGCTAAAATAAAAGCTCATTTTTTTAATTTGATTTATTTATGCTGTTTCATATAATATTTACATGTTATAAAGACACTATAATGGATTTATGCATATACTGAAGGAAATGTAGAAACATTTCTGTCCTAAAATTCTCATTCTCAGCAATTTCTTGTGGGATCATTAAAGTATTTCTGATTCTGATATTTGACATTTTTGGTGTTTTTTCTCAGGACACAACTGCCCATGCAGTGGCTGTCCTGCATAAAGTGGGACATGTGATAACCCTGTGTTACTGACATTACTGAACATGCGCAGCACACATTGGAAATTTCTTCACTAAAATAATGCTGGTCAGTGCTGCAATATAGCAAAAGCAATGTCTTTTGGCTTTTCCCGGTTTGGAGTTACCACAGTGGAACTCCAGTCTGCTAATGATTGGCAGTATATTTTTACGGTGCCAAGTTGCCAACCCGAAACCCATCCTTTAAAGAAGGCACACCCATTCATGCACGCACCTACCTGCATGCTTTTAAACATCACTTGACCACGCGGAGGACATGCAGACTCCACACAGAAGGTGCTCCAGCCGAGATTCAAACAGGAGAACCTATTGCTGTGAGGCCACAATGCTAACCGCTGCATCACCGTGCTGCAATATAACCATTCCTTAATACTGTACTACCCGTCATTCTGTCTAGATCAAAACTTCTCTTTTCAATACAAGGGTTACGTTCTCACTTTGTTATAGGGGGATATTAAACATGAGGGTCCATCTGTCATTTGACTGGATTACTGAGATTATAAAACATTATATTCTTTAATCAAGTGTCAATAAATGCATAAATAAATAATAAATGTACTTGAGACCGTGCAGCTATGCTCTAATACACATGCTCTTCCTGATCATACAGGTCGTACTTTTCTTCCTTTTGATTGTCACTCTCTGCTACAAAACAATTGTCATCTGCTTCATCAACTTGTTAGCTTTGTCTAGCATTGATTTATTTATTTATTTTATTATTTTTTTTTTTTTGGTTATGCCTAATATTTATTTATTTATTTCCAGTTTGATTACCGGGGAAGTCTACTGGGCCCATGCAGCCCATTTTCAGTGGAGGCCCAGGGAGAAAACCTCCATGAAACAGATTACAGTAAAGATAGCAGTCCAATAAAAATAAAAGTACAAGTCCAAATGTGAGGTGTCAGTGTAATAAAGTTGTGAACCCCCATATTAATTTATTAGCTATCTAGACCACTATATATCCATTTCTAAACCATTTGTTCTTGTTTTAGCATTATGAAAAGGACACCCTACACTATCACATGCCAACCAAAAGTTTTCAGCCTCAGCTGTGTAGCCCCCCTGCATTTCTAGGGTGTCTACCACAGAGACACCTTTAATTGATCTACGAGTGTTACTCCAGTAAAGTGAATTAGATATTGAGATGTCATCCTGGGACTCTGCTCCAATCCAATTAGCTCATTCCTCTCAAATAGAAACAGTTAGCTGTACTTTGAGATCTCTTAAATCTCAAAGTTCTGCATATCTACTGTTGTGAATGTCTAGATATGCTACGTGAAGCAACGTCATGTCAGCCCCATGTACCCATACCCTCATTCATTGAATTCTTCGCTCTCTACAGGGAAAAATCCTATACTTTCAAGACATCTCTTAAAGGTATCATCAGTTTTACTTTATAACACTTCTGTATGCTCTCCAGGCACATCCACCATGTAATGGCAGTCAGTTCGCTACCCACGGTTTTGTTTAGTCTTTCGGCTTTTCCCAGTTAGGGGTTGCCACAGCAGAACTCCAGTCCACTAATGATTGGCAGTAGATTTTCATGGTGTCGAGTTGCCAGCTTGATGCCCAACCTTCAAGGAAGGCACACCCATTCAAGCATGTCTTTCAGAACGCCACCCGACCCGCGGGGAGGACATGCAGACTCCACACAGAAGGCACTCCCTGCACTCCAGCCGAGAATTACCCATGGTAGTTGGCTTAATTTCCCATTAATGATGCTGCAGTATAGCACAAGAGAGCTATAAACTGAATCTGCCACCCTTCACATGATATGTTAAACTGAGGTCCCATTTGCCAAAGAGGTGTTAGCTCAGATGGATGCAAGGATCCTGTGTGTTTGTTGAAAACAGCAGTGGAAATTTAATGCTCAGCTGCAGTATCTACACCATTTTGAATGTATATAGTTTGAACTATGTTTCGACTTTCTGTATGAGTGATGGTGAAATCTGTACATTAACACTTTCTGTTGGTGACACCATGTATTTCTACAACATATACTACACAAATTTGGGTACAGCAGATTTTGCTCAGCTTGTAGGTTTCATTTTCAGTTACTTCTGGGTCCAGTTTAATCAAAATCAAAAGTATATATCTGTGCATGTGAATATTACATAGTGTGGAAGATCTTGCCATTTGATATGTCAAATTGTCACTAAATTAAACAGACATAAATGTAAACACCATTGATGTAAATAAAGCATTTTGTACATAGTCTAAATAATAATGCTTCTTTAAAACAGACCAATATATTTCTTGTAGTAGATAGAAAGGTTTAGTTAATGAGCATTTATTCTATTACAGGTGGGCTTTGGGCCTGTTAGAGAAGCTGGTATCTTAATGATGTGGGAGTTTGGGCATGGAATTGTGGTTTGTAGGAGTGCGCTACAAAAAAGAAGACCTTCCAAAATACTCCAAGGAAGCTTAGATGTCTTTGATTAGGAAGTCAAAAAAGAAGAAAGATGATGAAAAGCACCTTTAGATTGTGACAAAACTTTTTTTGTGGACTAATAGAAATAGCCCTTTGTGTAGTTCTACTGCTTCAATGTATACAGAGTCTTCACCAGTATTTTTTTTCTCTTCAATAAAGATTCATTACTTTATGGAACAGTGGTCTCTGTTGCAGTATTTTACGCCAATGTGAGTATGTGTGTGTGGTAACCACCCAACTTCTACATCTGTGTAACTGTTCTGTTTATAGTCTTTGCAACTGTCAGAAATTTTCAAGAGAGTAAATTCATGATAACTCTAACATGGAAAAATACAGGGATAATTCCCTTCCCCAACAGTGGTATCCACAATCCTTCATAGTGGGCCCAACATTTGTAGCAGAATTTATAAGATGTAATGAGCTTTTACTCATGAATAGTATAATCTCAACTAAATGTTTCCTGCTGAAAACCATCCACCATCACTAAATAGCTCAACCTAAAAATGAAAATTGCCACTGAAGTGGTGCAGACAGATAAATCCTTAATTACAGCCCAGCTGCCCTGCTCAAGTGGCATAAAGGGATAAAGCCCTAACCATGGCTCAGCTCACCTGTGTTTGATTAGTGGCTTGGGTGACAGAGAGCAAAAGAGAGGGATGGGAATGCCCATCCTGGGTGTGAGGGTGCTCACTGATGATGCTTCATAAGGTGAGGTTTGGTCAATACAGGAGAGTTATCCTCAAATATAGTCAATGAGCATGAGCATGGGGATGGGGAAAGGGAAAGGAGGTAGGGAATATAAAAAGAAACTCACCAGGAAGGAAGCACAGATGGCAGAGCTCCCAGGGTACCTTTAGGATCCATGACTGTATCCACAAAATCAAATAAATGGCTTGCACTTCATGGAGAGAGCAAAAATACCTATATTAAAGATTAAAAGACAGACCAGTTTTGGCCTAAAACAGGCCCCTTTATCAATGTAAAAATAAAACAGAAGGAACTCTCTTTTAAATCATTAAGGCACCTAAAGAACCAATAGGAAAAAACATAAATAATTCATTAGATCAAACAGTCACCTAAAGATACAAGAATATATCATCACAATTGAACAGCCCTGTTAGCACCAAAAATAGTAAAATTATAAATGAAAACAACTATAAATACAGACAAAAATGATGCATTAATCAGTGCAAGTTATAAATGTTAAGTAAAATAAAACTCACTGGATACACACGTCATGTAACTCTTTAGAAAAAAATGATAGCGCTTTCGCAGAGTCCTCTCTGCTTCATCAACTATAAATGTTCATCTAAATCTGGTGAAAATAATCCAGCAAGTCTAATTATCCAAGCTTTTTCTTTTCCATTTAATAGCTCATGCCATCTGGTTTTAATACATTTCTGTCCACCCACTCTGTCAATAATCTTCTTGCACTTCTTTCGGCTGTTCCCATTAGGGGTCGCCACAGCGGATCATCTGTTTCCATTTCTTCCTGTCCTCTGCATCTTGCTCTATTACACCACCCACCTGCATGTCCTCTCTCACCACATCCATAAACCTTATCTTAGGCCTTCCTCCTTTCCTGTTACCTGGTAGCTTCATCCTTAGCATCTTTTTCCCCAATATACTCAGCATCCCTTCTCAGTACATATCCAAACCAATGTAATCTTGCCTGTCTGGCTTTGTCTCCAAACCTTCCAACCTGGACTGACCCTCTAATATACTTATCCTGTCCACCCTCGTCACACCCAGTGCAAATCTTAACATCTTCAACTCTGTCACATCCAGCTCAAACTCCTGCCTTTTTGTGAATGCCACTGTCTCCAACCCATATAACATAGCTGGTCTCACTACCCTCTTGTAGATCTTCCCTTTCACTTTTACTGGTACTCGTCTGTCACAAATCACTCCTGACACTCTTCTCCACCCACTCCATCCTGCCTGTACTCTCTTCTTCACCTCTCTTCCACACTCACCGTTACTCTGAACTATTGATCCCAAGTATTTAAACTCATCCACTTTCGCAACCTCTACGCCTTGCATCCTCACCATTCCTCTATCCTCCCTCTCATTCACACACATATATTCTGTCTTAGTCCTGCTGACCTTCATTCCTCTTCTCTCTAGAGCATATCTCCATCTCTCCAGGGTCTCCTCCACCTGTTCCCTACTCTCATTACAGATCACAATGTCATCTGCAAACATCATAGTCCACGGGGACTCCAGTCTGATCTCATCTGTCAACCTGTCCATCATCATTGCAAATAATAAAGGGCTCAGAGCCGATCCTTGATGTAACTCCACCTCCATCTTAAACGCATCCATCACTCCCACCACAGACCTCACCGCTATCACACTAACCTCGTACATATCCTGTACCTCCCTTACATACTTCTCTGACAATCCTGACTTCCTCATACAATACCACAACTCCTCTCTAAGCACCCTGTCATATGCTTTCTCTTAAGTCTACAAAAACACAATGCAACTCCTTCTGGCCTTCTCTGCACTTCTCCATCAACACTGTCAGAGCAAACATTACATTTGTAGTGCTCTTTCCCATTTATACTGTTCCCAGTTATACTGCTGATCACTAATCATCACGTCCCTTCTTAACATAGCTTCCACTAGTCTTTCCCATAATGTCATGTTGTGACTGATCAATTTAATCCCTCTGTAGTTACTACAGCTCTGCACATCACCCTTATTCTTAAAAATCAGTACCAAAACACTTTTTCTCCATTCCTCAGGCATCCTCTCTTTTTCCCAAATTTCATTAAACAATCTGGTTAAAAATTCCACTGCCATTTCACCTAAACACCTCCATGCTTCCACAGGTATGTCATCTGGACCAACAGCCTTCCCATTCTTCATCCTCTTTATAGCTATCCTTACTTCCTCCTTGCTAATCCATTGTACTTCATGATTCGCTATCCCCACATCATCCATCTCTCCCTCTCATTCTCTTCATTCATCAACCCCTCAAAGTACTCTTTCCATCTCCTCAACACACACTCCACACTTGTGAGCATGTTTCCCTCATTATCTTTTATCAACTTTACCTGCTGCACATCTTTCCTAGCTCAGTCCCTCTGTCTAGCCAATCGGTACTGGTCCTTTTCTCCCTCTTTAGTGTCCAACCTTTCATACAACTCTTCATATGCCTTATCCTTAGCCTTCGCCATCTCTCTCTTTGCCATGCACCTCATCTCCTTATACTCCTGTCTACTTTCTTCATCTCTCTGACAATCCCACTTCTTTGCCAACCTCTTTCTCTGTATACTCTCCTGTACTTCCTCATTCCACCACCATGTCTTCTTGTCATCCTTCCTTTGTCCAGATGTCACACCAAGCACTTTTCTAGTCGTCTCCCTTACTAGCTCTGCTGTAGTTACCCAGCTACATTATTATTATTGACCCACTGTCAATAATAATAAACCTAAAGCTGGCTTGATTATGAACCAGAGTGTGTTTATAAAGAGGATTAGTAAGGACTTTATTTTGCATATTACTGAAATGTTCTGAATTGCGTAATTTCATAGGCCTAGATGTTTGTCCAATATAGAATACAGAGCAATTACAGATCGCCAAATAGAAGATCCAGTCACTACTGCAGTTGGTCATAACCTTAACTTCCAAAACCTGTGATGTGCTCTTCCTACTAAATTCCTTGGTTTTAACCATGTTTACACAAACTGCAGTGTCCACAAGGGAAGCACCGCATCAATGTTGTGCCATCAAGTATATGATGAATTTTGAATTAGACCGGGGGTGTCACTTATAAAAACTAAAGTGTCCCCCTAGGGTAATCCCCTTACAGAAAGAAAAGGCACATCTATCATTCAATATTTGTCCAAGATGTTCATCTGCTAACAAAATGTCCCGATGCCTCTGTATGAGATTAACAAAATGGTGGGCATTTCTGCCAAAAGTAGTTATGAACCTAATCTTGTTGTCAGTCTTGGGGCCATGGTGTTGGTAAATCAACAAATTTCATCTGGGTATCTTATTAACCTTATCCTTAGCTTGTAATAGACAAGTTAGAGAGTATCCCCGTTCTATGAACCTGTACAAGATCTTCATCCTTTGAACATATTTGCCCAATGCGCATGTATTGTGATTTAGGGATATTTCTGATAATATGTCTTGGATGACAGCTGGATGCATGTAATAAAGAATTGGAGTGGAAAGGTTTTCTATATACCAAACTCCTGAGGGTACCATCCTCCTGCTTGCTCACTAAAGCATCAAGGGAGGAATAGACTTCCTATCAAAATTAATTGTAAAATGGCTCCCCCATTTGTTCTCATTCAAATGTTGAACAAATTCCACCAAATATAGAATGTCAGATTTCCAAATCATCCAGCAGTCATCCAAGAACCGCCTCCAAATGTCAATTTCTTCAATATAGATATTATGAACCCTGTCATAAATCATGATGTGTTCAAAATACCCCATGAAAAGTTCAGCATAGATGGGGGCAAAAGAGGCTCCCATAGCTGTATCCTTCATTTGTTTTATTTGATGTTTTCATGGACTTTGGGCCTTTGCACTTGCCGTTCAGGTGAAGGGTTTGCTTACATTACATGCCATTTAAGAACCCATGCAGTAATACTTCTTAGCATTTTTATAACTATTTGGTTTTATAACTATTTAGTAGTTTTTTTTCCCTTCAAAATCCAGCGGAAAACAGCATTAAGAAATGTCAGAGATTAAGGAAGTTTTTTGAAATTCCTTAAATTTGTTACCAGCTGAATCTTATAATGCCTTTTACTTGACTCTTCCTCGAAATTTTTTTTTTTTTTGGACAAATAAACTTAACACGCTTACTAATAACCTCCCAGTACAAATCTGCATTAACTGCTTGTACATATTACCCATTCACTAAAGGGAATTTAATGCAAATGAATAAACCACTTGAAACCTTGACTTAAAAAAATAATCCTTCACCTGCACCATAAATAGAAGCAAGAAAATATTCCTTTGTATTTTTTACTTTTAATAAAACTTCTGCTTTAATATTAATGGATGTTGCACCAAATGCAGTCAGATTCTCCCAACTAAACAATACATGTACATATATATATATATATATATATATATATATATATATATATATATATTCTTGTAAACTTAAACAATGTACTTCATGATCGGTGGGCAGAGCAACAGATATACCCACTGCCTGGCCAGACTGTTAAGAACCTCCCCCTTCCTTGGGCACCATCAGACAAACGCTTCTGCCAGAAAAATCTCTGTGTGTTGTATAAGAATTTAAAAGTTTGTGTCAACCTGGGCACCTAGTTTGAGTGATTCATATCTGGACATTTTTAATTTTGTCACATGATGCACCTTTGAGTCTCTTTTTTTGTACAAAGCATGTATAAATTGACATATCTGATGATTTAGATAATACTTTAGAAATAGATTCTAGTATTAATAGTGATTTAAGTGATATTAACATGTATAGTCACGAAAAACTGCAAGGTGATTTTGTGTCCGATAATGCTGAGAGATTTCAACTGTCCAGTTATTTCTGTAACAGAATATTTGTTCCTTCTTAAATTAGCCACACTATTTCAGTTTCTGAGCAGACAGTGTGGAATGAAGTAAAAACTGTTTTCCAGATATTCAAGTCACAGAAAAACTGTTATAAATTAACTTTTGCACATTAGTGTGAATTAAAAAAATCGTAAGTCAAAATAAGGTAAGAACTTGTGTATTGTCCATCAAGCTGATAAAGGAGGTAATATGGTGTGATTAAGGAGTCTATGTTAAATCATCGAACACTTAAAAAAGCAAATGATGATTTATCGAACCCATGTAAACAAAAGCTTACAATCTGGAATGCTTAGAACAGCGATTTTTTCCAAGGGAAAAAAAATCTCTGTTCCACAAAAAAAAAAAAAAATTTAAAACATTACATAAAGTGGGGGGTTTCGCCCCCACACCCCCTACTTAAATATACCAACTCCGAGATCACACTACAATCATGAAAATGGCAAAGTAACAGAAGTGGCCAAGCAATTTCTTTCCCAGGGAAAGAATTTGCTTATATGCTGTTTTGCTATTTTGCCTTTTCGTGTTTTCAAGTTTGATCAAGACGCATTAGAAAGAATGCACCTTCGATCATTTAATAGGAACCCTGATTAAGCAGTTAGAAATATGTTTCTGCGTGTAAGAAATTGTTAAATACTTCTGATTATGAAATGTTAAAGCCCTTTCCAAGAATTTAGTAGAACAGATAAACATTTTATTTACTTCACTGAAGCCAGGAACTTTTCTTTGTTATTGTGGGAGATGTGTAGAACTAGTACGTTTAAGATCCTGTTGATTCGTATTTTTATGCTTTACCCAAGATACACAAAAATATCTTTAAACTACCAAGAAGACCTATTGTTTCAGACAAGTGGAGCATTAACATAAAAGTGGGTGTATTTCTAGATACTGTTTTAAAGCCTAAGGTAGTTGAATAAGACACTTATTTAATGAGTAAAACACATTTATTAACAAAATTATCTTCCAGGATGGTTTACAAACAGCTATGTATGTTTTAGGAGAGTGACCCATGACTTTTTGAGAGAGAGAGAGAGAGAGAGAGAGAGAGAGAACTGCAATTGTAACACATGATTGTTTTGTGTTTAAAGGAAATTTATATTTGCAGAGATCAGGAGTGGTTATGGGGAGTCACATGGGGAGTGCAGGGGGCTTGATCCCCCACAAAAACATTGACAAAATGTGATTCAATTTTCTCAGATTTTTCAGTGGCTTTCTGTGTGGTTAGATTTTATCACAACCCCTAATTATATTTACCAACTATAAGGTCACACAACAGTAGGAAAAGGGCATAAAGCCTTCCCCAGTATAACTTCAATTTTGTCAGCCTTTTGTGGTTAGATATTTTTCAGTATAACTCTTTTGAATTTCAATCTTATGCTGTTTAGATAATTTTAAGTGCATATCGCATACCACGTTTTTTGGCAACAGTTCAATTGTAGTATACTGTTAATGTGACAATGGTATATTTAGTTTCTGGGTTGTGGGGGACAAAACAATGTTTCTGTCTATTTAGGGTGATTGCCAGTGTAACGCATTTGTTTAATTTGTGATCACTTTACTTTGACTATTTTTTAGATGTAAATATTTGCTGATGAAGTTTTTTGACATATTTACTGTTTGAAACTTCATTGTCAATGTAATACATATAATCATATATAATTATATAGATGGTTTGATGTTTGTATGGCAAGGAGATACTTTGCTCAAAAGTTCTCTAGACAGAATTCACCATAATGATAGGGTCCTTTTTTCACAAATCGAGTCTCCAGTTCAATATTTGCTTTCTGGATATGTGCTCACATGGTGAGAGTAATAAACTGATTTATACTACTTTGTATCAGAAAGAAATTGCTGTCAGTTTGTTTCTATCAGCAGATCATATGCATTTGCCATGTTTATTAACTTCACTACCTTTTTACTGGATTACTAAGGGTTGAAAGAGATATTACTAAAAAGAGGATTGGAAGGTAAACAAGAGGTGCTTACTAAGTGGGTACTACAGATTATCTTGGAGTTCTTACATAATTATATTATTGGAAAAAACAAACCAGTTAGTTATATAAAAATGGCAATACTAACAGAACTTATTGATATGCTTTGTGTAGTGACCATTTGGTCATTTTCAGATATTTTTAAGAACATTATTTAAAAAAGACAACTGAGATATATTGACAGTAGACAATAATTTGTCTATAGTGTTGCCTGAAAGCATAGCATTTTTGTATAAAAGGCTCAGTTGCCATACCAAATTGGTGGTTAGTAATTTCTTACCTAGTAAGAAACTACAATCACTTGTATGTTTAAATGTAAGTAAATGTAGGGATAAAGGGAATTATTGTCCATAAACATTTTTTAAGTGTAGCTGCAATTGTGATACACAAAAAGTGATTTATAGTTCTTATTATAATTTACATTCCCACTTGTCGGCATATAGTCAATAAGAAAAGTGAAGGTGAGGTTGTAAAAACATCTTAGAGGCATCAAATCCAGTTCACAATTAAGTGTTGTTGCAGTCTGTGTTAACCAGCAGCATGTTTGGTAATATTTGATGCTATGAGAGGGATGGTGTTGTATGGGGAATTTGATCAATGTAGAGGAAATGTGAAAGGTATCACTACCTATAGAACCAAAGTTTATTTTGAAAAATAAATCTCTTTATCCAAAAGAATAGAATACTGATGTAAGTTAAGGGCATTTGATATCATTCTTTATATTCTCATTTTTGGTTATTGTTTTTTAACAGAATTTGTTGCAAGCCTTAATTAGGTAGTTGATTTTAAATGGTGTAAGTTGTTAAATAATTGCAAAAAAGGAGCAATGGATTTTGAACTGCAAGAGTGTGTGTGTGTGTGTGTGTGTGTGTGTGTGTGTGTGTGTGTGTGTGTGTGTGTGTGTGTGTGTGTGTGTCTGTGTGCGCATTTGTGGGTGCGTATGTAAATCATACTTCTCAATCTCTTAGTGCAAGAGATCTGGACAAAGCCCAACAGAATGGGGGACAAAGGCCCAAAAATAGGGATACATTTTAAATGTTGCTCTTATAAACTTAGAAAGTTGCTAGAGTAGCAGAGTTTGTTTTAATATGCATTTTCTGAAGGATTTGAAGTCTGAAACTCATGTATGCCATTATTTAGTGACTTCATTCCTCAGATCATCCCAGTGATTTGCCAGAAAACCACAAATTTCATGAGGAACTTATGAAAAATATGAGTCAGAAATCTGAACATTCTGCAAAACCCTGGACAACTGAGAAGTATGATACAAATGTATTTGTTAAATGGAGAAAGCATATGCCAGTGTACGTACCATCTGATATAACTGGCACTGCTTTGCAGTACAGGGTGATATGACAGACAATAGAGCAATAAAGAACTGTTCCAGATGAGTGATTCATAGTTGTATATATTTCCACTTAAAGATATGTTGTTCCAGTGAGACTGTGATTGACTATGCATCCCTAAAAACTGGGGCAGGGCAATTTCACCCACTCACTGCAATGTAGGTTGCTGTGCTGCATCCCTGGCTATAAACTGCAACCATGAGTGTGCAATTAGGGTGCTCCACATTAGGATTGTTTGTCACCCATTACTGTACTCTGTTTCATATTGCCAGATTGCCAGGTTGAAAGGAATACTTAAAAATGCTGTCTGCGTAACATGAAGATCATGTGCTTATCTCTGGGGTTAGCCATTTAAAAGGCATTAAATAAAAACACTGTAGAGGTGTGGAAATGAAGTACTTTATCTTTGCTATTAGTACTTTATTCAATGAAGATCGGCAATCACTGAATTTGAAATACACAGAAAGCTTTAAAAAGCAGTAATCTTTTATGACAGTTTGTTGCTCCTAAAGGAAATAAAACAAAATTAAGAAATTGGTTGTGACTGGCTGCATGTAGTTATCTCAGGTGGTTTAAGTGTTTTGCTAAGTATTTCATCAAGGATCTATCAATACTTTTTTGTCTATCCATTTAAATATTGTTGATAATATAGTACAATTCATCCAGCATATTTAAAAATACTAGTCTACACTTTCATGGGATGAACAAAAGTATTTGTCCTAATCTTGCATTTGAGGATGAATGATACAAATTATCCCCAATTTTCATACATACATACATACAATTTTTCCCCCCGGGATCATGTGACCCACAAAAGCATGTCCTGAAAAGGTGGCTTAATTTTGTACAAAAGTAACACTTAGTATAGCATGAATGCAGTGAGTTATCCTGGGGCATCTCCAAATTGGAGTGGGCAAGCAGTGCACCAACCAACCAACCAAGGACATCTTCGGCTGAAAGACCACAATTATACCGTGAACTTTTTTTACCTAAACAAACTATAGCTCTACCTATAAAATACAAAATACAGCTGATGCTTTTCTGTCTTCCACATCTTACACCAGATGCATTTCATGGTGGATGGAAACCCCCGTATCTTTGTCAAGCTGGAAATTTTAAGCATCGTGTATCCTGATACACATAAGTCCCCATGTCTTCTACATCTTTTGAAAATGCCTCTTAGAATCTCTTTTATGGGAAAAGTCTTGACCATGGAAATAAGACTTTTAAGGCTTTGTGCAGTTTTAAAACTATGTATAATAGAAATAAGAAAATCTATCCACAACAACCCCTTTTTCCCATTTTTGCACATGGGGTCAGGTGTCACTTCACCAGTGACAATCATCTAGAGCCAAGGTTTATACCCCCCAGGTAGCTAGCCCTACTCTTCCAGATCACACATTCACAACTATGGCCAATTTAGAGTGTCCAATCCACTTACTACATGTATTTGGAATGTGGGAGGAAACCAGAGCACCTAGAGGAAACCCAAGCAAACATGGGGAGGACATGCAGACTCCACACAGAAGATACCCAAGCCAAGAATCAAACTGGGGAACCTCTTGTTGTGAGCCTGTGCCACTTCCAAGATGGCTGCACACTGAGTAATTGCTTAATTCTAGCTCTCCCAGTATGAAAACAAAAACTTAGCAAATAAGGCCAATAGACCTGGATTTCTGGGTAAATTTCAGTAACTGGCTAGTAAGTGCACTGCCTGGATGCCAGAGAAAAGAAATATAAAAGACTGGATGAAAATGAGCTGCAAAAGGTGAGAAAGAAACAGACTGGAAGGAAGCAGTGCAAGTTCCAGACATGACTTCCAGTAATCTGTAGGAGAGTGTAAAGCAACTGCACACAGACCTGGTTAAAATAAACAAAGCACTGATGGAGTATATCAACTCAAACAATAAAATGCTGGAAAAATGGAAGAAGGTTTAAACAGATATTCAGATAAGGTGACAGAACTGAAAAACTCAGAGGCTGAAATGAAAAGGCTGGCTGAGTATGAGACTGCACAAAAAGATGTTTAAAAAAATAATAGAATTAGAGGACAGAGCACAGCTTTGTATTCGTACAGTACCTCACAGGCTGGCCTGTAAAGAAGTGGGCGTGGCCTAGTGATTGACACATGAAACAGGTGTGCTGTGGTACGGAAAAGATGCATGATCAACAGCCACACAGATTTCAGTGTGATATCATGCATACATTGACTGTTGATCATGAATGCATTCATTGCTGATTGCAGAGTTCCATGTTGAACAGAATTACTTTTTTCTTTTATTTTTGCAGGGGAGCAAATCCCCTTGCACCTCCTCCCCAAAATAAATTAAATATACCACTTCCGAGATCACACTACATTGAGGAAAAGGGTAAACTATGAAGAGACAATGTATATTCATGCCACCATTGGTATGAATATTACTTAACTTTTGTAAGACATCACAGATTGTTGGATGGTGGGTGAGGTTTAGGTAGGACTTGCTACTGCACATCCTGCAAAGTACTGTTCTAATACAAAGCCCAGAGCATGTAGAGAAAACCTGAGATTTTATGCTGCACCAGAGAAACTGGAAGGAACAGACTGTATTAATTTTATGAAAGCATAAATAAGCAAATGGACTGTTATTCCACAACAGGAATTGTTAATTGAAAGGGCACATCGTGTGTATGCTCCAAATCTGGTTACTAGAAAACAAACTAGACCTTTAATAGTAAAGATGCAATCTTATCTGCAGAAGGACTTGATTCTGACAAAACTGTGGCAGAAGAACAAAATGCTAAAAAGTCAGATGGTAGAGAGTTTGTGGATAATGACTGCTCATTGTACACCAAGCAGAAGTGGAGTAAATATATTCCATTATTTAGGGAATGTCGAAAAGCAGATGTGAGATTCAAACTGCTGAACCCAGCCATATTCAAAGTGTTTTTCCCTTGAGGGACAAATCCTTTTTGATGAAGTACATGCTAAGGAGGAAATACAAAAGTTTGTCCAACAAAGAGTGATCTGTGAAAACAGGAGGAGGTTCTGCTTTGTGTTCGTCTGGTGATAAGAATTACAGAGAGACTGAGCCTGTGAAATCTTTTCCACTGTTTCAAAAGGAAAATTCCTGAGAGAAGGAAGAAAACATGAGTCAACTAGAAGAATCGAGAATATGTTGGAGATGAAACAGATAGGCTTTAGGAGATAGAGATGAACAGGATTAAAGCTCGTAACTTGGAAATTGACAAATGCAGGATGATAAAACAATAATTTATATTTGTGAAACATGACAGAACAAGAAAATCTAAAATCATTGGACTTCCTTGGACTTTGTTAAACTTGTAGGGGACTTTAAAGCATATGGAATACGACTATAAAACACTAAACTGGTGTACAACTTTAAAGCATATGCCCTGCTTCATGTTATTAATGTTCAGAGTATAAAATAAGTAACTTGAAAACTGACAAATGTGGGATTATATAGCAATAATTATACTTGTGAAACATGGCAGAACAAGAGGATTTGGAAATTTTGGATTTTTGTGGACTTTGTTAAACTTGTAGGGAACTCCAAAGCATATGCCCTACTTCATGTCATTAATCTTCGAAGAACTACACTGGAGAAGGGAAGAGGAGGGAGAAAGTTAACTGCAAGTAAATTTTTTTTTTCTTAATGGCACTATTTCAGTGTTGCATAACTTCCTTTGCAGGATGTAAAGTTTTCTCAGATTTTTGTTATGTAATGGGGATACTAATATAAACAGGTGCTTTTGTTTTTCTTTTTCTCGCGTGTCTCTTTTTACTTGTTCAGTTCTAAGAAATGTAGGCACTGCAATGTTTAAAAAAGGGAGAGAGGAAAGGTCTGGTTAAGAGAACATGACAAAAGAAAAATCAGTGTGCTTTTTCCCATGCTTGCATAGGCAATGACTGGATTAAGACCCTTGGCTTTATCCAGCAACAAGTTTAATATAAAGCATGCAGATGAAAAAGAATATTGAGTATTATAAGTTTTTTTTCCTGGTAAACAAGGTATCCAAGGCAGTTTTGTGTCAGGTTTGCATGTTAACAGAAGACAATCTGATAAAGAGAAATGTCTTGGAGAAAGTGTTTACTGAAAGCAGTCACTTGTTTTCTAAGCTGAGAGAACAATAAAGATAAGACAAAACCAGATTGGACTTACTAAAAGCACAGGCTGTACCATGCATCTTAGCATGACTAACCTTTCATCTGATGTTGTTAATCTTCTTTCCATTCATCACTGATGTGCTCGGAACTGAATTGGCTTATTACCAAGCTCGTGCCAGCTAAAAACTCTTGAGCTAAGCTTCTACCCACAATGCCTTTCTCCCTGTTACCTCAGATCTTGTTTGTCAAGTAGCTGTAAAGCCGCGTTTCAGCCAAGCTCTCAGCTAAGTGGAAACTTTTGATATTTTGTATGTAAAACTTGTTTGTTTCTAAACATTTGTGAGCTATAGTCTTTTTCCTGTTGAATTACAGTAGTTTTAGATATATTTCTCTTCTTTTCTACCCATTGGTAACCTTTTTCAGTAACATTGCTGGTACGGCCCTTTTCTCTTTACCCTTGTGGTATTCCTTCCCTGTTCTTTCTACTCTAGTTGATGTGTTTTGATATTGGGTTTGTTAATATATTCTGCATGTGTTTAATCTTTTCTGACTTAGGAAATTAGAATTTCACTTTTTCTGAAGTTTTGAATTGTTGTGTTTACTTCTCATGATGTCGGATAAGAAAGGTACAGTGGGTTTCAAACACTGTACCTCATGTAATGGTAAACTACCTAATAGTGTGACTCTCACCTTTTGGTGCAGCCTCCCTATGGAATTTGCCACAGTTTCAGCCAACTCACTCTGAAAGAGTGCAAGAATAAACTAATTCTGAAGGGACTGATTAAATCTCCCTTTTCAGAGGCCCTTTCTGCGATGGAGGTCTCAACCCCTGCTACGAAAGTTAAGAAAAGGCCCCATTATGTTCACTCTTCACCCTCAGGTGACCAGGGTAAATCTGTGAAACCTAAAATTCAAAAGTTATCTTTAGAGCATAAATATGCCTCCTTGGCACTGCCCTCATCTGCTCCGAGTACTTCGGCTATTGCTATATCGGTGCCAGCTTCATCGCTGGCTCTGATACTCCCTCCAACATTGACTATAGACTCACCTCACCTGGTAAACTTCTGCACCTGTGGCCATTTTGGCACAATGCACACCTTTGATGTCTATCTCCGCAGTGATGATTGAACCTCCCGTTTCAGCTCCAAATGTCCCTTTGGTACTGAGCTCTTGACATTGGTGCCGGCAGATCACACACCACGGACCCAATACTCTCCGTCCATAGACCTGTTCTTAGGTCAATTGTATAGCCCATTCTTAGATCGACCTGACTTCCCATCCAGAGTATCCACTAGATCCACCAGGAGGCTTTCAGAACTTGATGTGGTGCATCTTGTGGATCAGCTGTTGGCAGCCAGGAGGATACCAATGCCTTCCAAGACCCATCCTCCAGCAGGACTTGGGTTGACTTTTCCACAGACTCCATCCTATTCTCCTCCTTTGGCCATCCCGGTTCCGAAGCCTTCTGCTCTAATGTCCTTCTTGGAACCTCCCTGGCACCTGTAGTGGACTCACTGAGGGTCTGGGTCTGCCCTTTGGTCCTTGGTTCCTGCTGAACCGGCCCTTCCTCAATCTCCTCAATCTCGTGATTGAGCGGCAGACTCAGTTCAGGGCACAGTTCCGTGTGGTCCTTTGGTTCCATCCTCGGTGCCAGTAGCCTCATCTGCACTGATCTGGCTTGAGGCTCCATCCTTGGGAGTGGGTTCGACGGAGCGGGGTGTGACCCCAGTTCTGAGGTTGTCCTTCTCAGTTCAGAGCTCTTATCTCTCTTCACGGGGCCTGCTTTCTGTCTGATGGAGAGGGCTCTCACTTCTGGAGGCATTCTGCCAATGTTGGAACCCCAGTTTTCTCCCCCTGAGCTACAGCTGCCACAGACCACCTCCCCAGGACACCAGGCAGGGAAGCCACAGGAAATCCCAGTTCAGGGTACCCACTCTTCCGAGTCCTCCTCAGAAGCACACACTGAGGAGGGCCCACGGAAGAGATCATGCAAGAGAAAGCACATTGACTTGCCTGAGGAGTCTCTAACAGAAGACATAGATTACGATGATGGTGAAGGGGCCCTACAGTCACCCCCTGATGATGTCTCCTTCAGAGACATCCTTGAAATATTAAAGCAGAGGAGTGACTGGAAGCCCTCCAACCCTTCATCTGTGGAGTCCATGTTCTTGCAGGCTTTCCTGACCATCTACCTCATGGGTGACCCCCACCTGCTGATGGGCTAGTCCAGCTCGTACTGCAATGCGCATGGAAGAACCCTGACTCTACTGAGGCAATCCCTTAGAGACCTGATAAAATTATTTCCCCTCCCAAGGAGAGCCCACACTGGTCAAGAGGGTTATCAGTCAATGCTATGGTGGTGGTGGTGGCAGCCACAAAAAAGGATCTGGCTGAAGAGAGTCCTGCTCTCCATCTGCCCAACAGGGACAGATTGGGGAAGTGAGTCTTTGCATCAGTGACCTTTACCACTTGGTCCCTGAACTATTTGGCACATTTTACAAGGCTCCAACTTGATCTCAGAACTCTCTGGAACACTCACAGGACAGGTGTCTGACGAGGTATGGGACAAAGTTGCCTCACAGCTTGCTACCCTGGAATCGATCTCCAACTCATCCATGAGGTTGCTTTCACATGCAACTGAAGGGGTGGCTAGAGCTGTGGGTTCAGGCATAGTTATGAGGCGTCATGCCTGGATGCACATTTGTGATCTCACACATCCCTTCAAGTCTTCCTTTCTGAATGCTCCCATCGAAGCATCTTCCCTTTTTGGTTCCAAAGTGAAGACCATGCTAGCCAGGTGCAAACAGGATGGGAAGACCCTATCTGCCATAGGCCTTCATTTTTCCAACCCCCAACATTCATTTTCCAGGAACCAGGGGAGTGGGAAGATGTGGCACAAAAAATCTCAGGGTCCTTTCCATGCTGCACTTGGTGATGATACCCCCAGAGGCAGAGGGGGTAACAATTCTGGAAGACACCCCTATAGAGGCAGAGGGGGTCCATGTAACCAAGGCTCCAGAGACTCTTTATCTGGACAGACTTACCAGTGCTCCTGAAGAGCTGCCCGATTGCTAGCCTCTAGAAACAGTCAGGGGTTGTTTCTCTCTGCACCAAGCTGCCTGGCACTCTATTACCACCGATCATTGGGTGCAGAGTATAATTACCAGAGGTTACACTATTCCCCTTATTTCTTATCCAAAACTTCCAACAAAACTTCCTGATGTTCCACCCAGTCAGAGGGAAGAGGCAGCTTCAGAAATAGAAAAGCTATGCCAAAAGAGTCATCCAACCAGTCCCACCAGACCAATTTGGATCCGGATTTTACTCAAGATTTTTTTGGTGCCAAAAAAGACAGAGGACTAGAGACCCATTCTGGATCTTAGCAGCTTGAACAAGTCTGTCACCCAAACCAAATTCTGGATGGTCACGGTTCAATTCATCCTCTCTTTTCTAAGGGAGGGTGATTGGATGTGCTTGATAGCTCTCCGGGATGCATATTACCACATCAAAATGGACAAGCACTCCAGGAGTCTGCTTCACTTCTGGCTAGGAGCCAATCATTACCAGTTTTATGCCCTGCCGTTCAGTGTCTCTACAGCCCCCAGAGTGTTCACAAAGTGCACGGCAGTGGTTACAGCTCACTTGAGACTACAAGGATTCCAGGTGTTTCCATCTTTGGATGATTGGCTCCTCACTGCCCCTACCAAGCATCTTCTGGTAACAGCCCTACAATACACACTTTCTCTGGTGGAGATTTTGGGGATAACTGTGCACTGGGAGAAGTCAAACCTGGTCCCTAGCCAGCAGATAGAATTCATCAGAGCAGTCTTCAACACCCGATCCTGTCTGGTGTCACTCCCAGCTCACAGACTCCAGAGATTGAGGCTTCAACTCCAGGTGATACTCTGTCAAAACAAAGTCTCAGTGAGAGAGGTTCTTCAGGCCCTAGGATCCATGGCAGCTTCAATCCGGATAGTGCCTCTTGCCAAACTGCACATGCAAATTCTCCAGTGGCTTCTTCTTTCTCAGTGGTTCCTGAATCATCATCCTCTACATTCCCAGATCCAGATAACCAACTCCTGCAAGCAGGACCTTCTTTGGTGGATGAGGCCAGACACAGAACTTTGGAGTTGCCCATTCCCCTCAGCCCAAGGTCATTGTGACCACAGATGCTTCCCTGATCAGGTGTGGGGGCCATTTTCAGGGAAAGACAGTCCAAGGCACATGGTCCACTTTGGAGGCCAACCTGCATATCAATGTTATAGAACTGAGAGCGGTGCTGTTAGCGTTGCAGGCATTCCATCCAGTTCTTCCTTCTGGGACAACTGCAATTCAGTCAGACAATATATCAGTAGCCTGGTATATCAACAAGCAAGGAGGAACCAAGTCCTACACCTTGTGTCGAGAGGCCATGAGGATTTGGCAATGGGTGATAGGTTCCAACCGCTTTCTGATAGCAACGCATATCCCTGGGAGCTCCAACGTGATTGTGGACAAGATGAGCATATGTATTCTCCTGCCCCACAAGTGGTCCCTCAATCCCAATGTGGCGGCAGAAATTTTCAGCTGCTGGGGCCAGCTGTGCTGCAATCTTTTAGCATCTCCATCAAACAACAAGTGCAGCAGCTATTTTGCTCTATTCCTCCCCAAAGGGGGAATCCCCGAGGGATGCTTTGATTCATGATTGGCCCACGGGACTTCGTTATGCTTATCCCCCCATTCCTCTGATTCCACAGTTCTTAAAGAAAGCTCATCAGTTGAAATGCAAAGTGATCCTCATAGCCCCTTGTTGGCCTCGATAAGTTTGGTTCCCCTTCCTTTTGCCTCATCTGGGATACCCTCCATGGATTCTGGACCCTCTTCCAGACCTGATTGCTCACCCCCAAGGGTTGAGCCACCCAAATCTGTCAAGTCTCAAGCTGGCAGCTTGGTTTCTCCACTTCTGTTAATTGCCAGGCAGGTTTATCTCACCTCACCTTTTTGGGATATTATCCTGGCCTCTCATAAACCATCCACCAGAAGACTCTATCAAGACAAATGGAAAAGGTTTTCTCCCTGGTCAAAGGATAACATGCTAGATCGTATTTGGCTCCAGTCACAGTGGTTTTGCAATACTTGTCTAAGTTTTTTGAAGAAGATGCCGCAGCCACTACCATACGAGTACATCTGGCTGCAATTTCGAATTACCATAATGGGCTGGATGGTACTCCTCTCATCTCACTATGTTTATGTAAAACTTTTCTCAAAGGAGTATCACACATTAGGCCCCCAGTCAGACAGGCTATAGAGCCATGGAACCTCATGTTAGTTCTACAGTCTTTGACTCAACCCCCCTTTGAACCCGCAGTGAAGTGTGACCTGAAATTTTTGTCTTGAAAAATCCTTCTTCTTGGTAGCCATTATGTCAGCCAGGTGGATTTTGGAGCTACAGGCATTTGTGCATTAAAAGACCCTATTTGGTCTTTCACAAGGACAGAGTATCACTCCAGATGAATCCATCTTTCCTCCCCAAGGTTGTTTCTGACTTCTCCATCAATTAGTCCATTGACCTACCAGTGTTCTTTCTGAATTTTTCTAATAAAGGAGAGTACTGCCTACATTCCTTGGATGTACACAGACAAGACAGAATCAAAATTATGCACAAGTCTGACCAGCTTTTCATTTCCTTTTCTGGACCTAGAATGGGAAATTCTGTATCTAAGGTTACTTTATCAAAATTGCTAAGGGACTGCATATGCTTCTTTTACTCTTCCACAAAAAACCTATGCCCATTCCACTAGATCTATGGCAACATCTGTAGCTTTCCACTCCAGGGCTTCTATATATGACATTTGTGCAGCAGCCACTTGGTCTAAACTCCCACACTTTCACTTTCATCAATCATTACACATTGGATGTGGTCTCCAGAAGGAGAGCTGCCTTGGGCTCAATGGTACTTAGGAACATTCTTCCATAAGGGCTGCCCATGTGTCTCAAGGTAGTTGGGATTCTGTCTCATCAGTGATGAATGGAAGAAGATTAACAACATCAGATAAAGAAGTTATGACTTACCATAACATTCCATCTGTGTTGTTCATCTTTTTTCATTCATCACTCCCCCCTTCCCCCTCCAAAGGCTCCTGGGGGATATTTTGGGTCCAAGTGTTGTCTTAGGGCATTTGCGCTAAATGGGCCTCTGAGTTTGCCCATGATAAACCAGAAAAGCAATCTGAGGTAACAAGCAGAAGGGCATTGTGGGTAGAAGCTTAGCTCAAGTGTTTTAGTCTGGCGTGAGCTTGGTAATAGGCCTACTCAGTTTGGAGGGCTTGGAACCGAACTCATCAGTAATGAATGAAAGAAGATGAACAACACAAGTGGAACATTATGGTAAGACGTAACTTCTTTTTTTTGGTTAACTCTAGCCTGTCTGTAAGGCTATCAGTTTAGAACTTTTCTGCTTACTGGGAAGGTAAAACTTCAGTATTTGAAGATGTACATAGTTTTCTGTGTTACATTAATAGGTTTTAAGGGGGCACTGGGGGGGTTGTTTGTTTCTGTTTGAGGACTTTCAATAAAACAAAAAGTTCTGTAAGATGTGACATAGGTTCAAATGGATATAACAAGAAACAACTCTATAAAAGACCAACCTGCCAAACAGTATATGCATGTAACATAAAAGTTGGAACTAGACATAAAAAAACAGTTATACATAAAAGGCAGTAATAACTATATAAGAAAATGATGCTTTCTGTAATGTCTTTGAATCTGAATGGTTTCACAGATAAATATAAAAAAGTAAAAGTAGTGAACTATATTAAAAAATATAGAGTGCAAATAGCTATGCTGCAGGAGACACACCTGGAAAGAACTGAACATGTGAATTTGATAAAGAAAAGTTTCAGGGTGGTTACTCAGTGGAATATCTGGGGCAACAGAAAAGAGGACTACTTATATTAATTGCAAGAGGAGCTCCAATAGTGATAGAAGAAAAAAAAGATGGAAGATGCATAATACTAAGGGGTACTGGCAAGGGAGGAGGAGTATACTGACATGCATCTATATTCTATATAATAACTGCTATAATGGAGCATAAGAAAATTCTGGGAGAAATAATCCGCTTTTAGCAAGCAATATTACTTATAGGTGGGGGCTAGAATTTGGTTTGCTACAGTGAAGATGTGCCCGGGGGGGCCCAGAAAGGAAAATGATAACAAAGGAGGATAGATTTTTGAAGAAATTTATGAAAATGTTTGACATGGAATATATGAATTCAGTACTGGGAGTTCAGAGTGAATTTACATATTCTCCAAGATACAAAAACTGGGCTAGGCTAGATAGAATTTGTATCTTACAGGAACATGCACATTTAATTGAAGATCTTGAAACACACTGAATAATTATTTCAGATCATGTGCCAATAATAGCTAAAATAAAAACGAGACACTGGTGCTTTCCCACCTATCTGTTGAAAAGAGAGGAATTTAAGGAATAGGTTTTGAAAATTATTCAGGAGCTAGTAGAGAAAATAGAAATTTCTTCTGAAACTATAGCTAGGGAGTGGGATACAATTAAAGTGGAGTTTAAAACTAGAGTGGAAATAAAGGAAAGGGCGATATGGTTAAGAAGTAACAAGAATTATGTAGAGGGACTAACAAATGCTAAAGTATTGCAAAATAGGGGAAATCTCACATAAGAAAAGGAGCAACTGCAGAATGCTAAACAGAAAATAAGGGATTACCTTGATAATATTCATGAGGTTAGAAAGATTGCTGTCAAGCAACTGTGTTTTGATAATAACTCTAGAGCACAAAAACTTTCAGCACAACGACTCAGGCAACAAAGTGGAAAGTGTTGTCACCAAGCTCAGGGACCCTAAAACAAAGACGAGAACAAGAGATCCTGTAGAAATATTAGAAATATTTTGGAATTTTTATGAAAGTTTGTATAAAGCAGAGAAATATGGAAATCAAGAAAAAGTACAAATGGAAATGTTTATGGAAAATTTAAATATGCCAAGGCTAGAAGCAGATGAGGTTTGGTTACTAACAGGACAGGAGGAAATGAGATAAAAATGGTTATGTATATTCAAGCTACAGGAAAGTCCCCAGGAATAGTTGGTATTCCTGTGGAAGTTTGGAAGCTAGGAGGGAAAAAACTGATAATGATCTGGAAGGTTTTAACAATATTTTAAGAGAAGGAGAAGCACAAACATCCGGGAAGAAAGCAATGGTAGCTGTAATACCTAAAGAGGGTAAAGGTCAATTGGATCTAGCTTCATACAGGCCCATGTCAATACTAAACCATGATTATAAAGTGTTTGTCTATAATGGCTAAAAGAATGACAAAAGTGATGCAAAATTGATAGATATGGATCAGTGTGGTTTTTGTGGAGTGGAGGCAAACATCTGACAACATTAACAGATCATTGATGATCCAGAGGGAAGCAGAATGTAAGAAAATACCACTGCTGTTTGTGGATCTTGATGCAGAGAAAGCATTTGACTGAATGGACATGGACTTCATGAGCAGAGCAATTGAAGCAGTTGCTTTCTTTGATAAAATTATAAGCTTGAGGAGTATATATGACAGATCAGAGGGGAAACTTAAAATTAGTGGGGTCCTCTCTGATAATTTCTGCTTGGGTAGAGGAAACAGGCAGGGGTGTCCTCTTTCGCCCTTTGTTGTTTTCATTATTATTTGGAACCACTGGCAAAGAAAATAAGAACTCAGAAATTCAAGGATATAATTGGTATGGTAGTCAAAAAAGCTAGCTCTATTTGCAGTTGATACATGACAAAACCAGACAGGGACATTAGTGTTGTGGAACATTTTAAGACAGTTTCAAATCTTCTTGGGATACAAAATTAATGAAGCTAAAACAAAGGCAATAGCAGTAAATTATGTACCCACATGCAAATTGGTCTAACAATACCTATATTTATGGGGACATGAAAAAATGAAGTATTTAGGATTATGGATTAGAAATTACTCCAGTGTGGCAGCTAAGGATGTGTGGGAATAGACTAAACAGAAGATAATACAAAAACTGAGAAAATGGAAGCTTTGTTATATGGATATGGATAGTAAAATACAAGCAGTTAAAATGTCTTAGTCCCTTTAGTCTTATACCTAGGTAAGTCATATTTTTATCAACCAGAGAAGTTGGGGATAGTGTGACACCCACCACTGCTGCCAATATGTGATGAGCAGCAATATGTGTTATCCCCCATACTAGGCCAGTAATCAAGGAGCCTGATCCTCACCACTGACACTGGAGAGGGACGTGCACTTGGAATACAAATGCATACACTCAGTATGTCCAGATGCAAACTTCTCTGCATTAAATACAAATTTCCCTTAAGAACACACAGGGAATACACTCAGTCTGGGGTCTGGAGGTGTCTATATCTGTCACCCTCCAGATACCCAATAAGACTCCTCACTGCTACAGCTGTAGGATTAGGTCCTCAGCTGAGTATCCAAACCAAGTCCTCCAGCACCCTCTCTGTAAATCCAGTGCTTCATGTCCCTGCCCCAAGTAGCTGACACACACACACACACACACACACACACACACACACACACACACACACACACACACACACACACACACACACACACACACACACACACACACCTGGGAAAGGCTGGCACAGGTTTACCTGCTGTCACCCTTCTACCCAGAGTATAAGGTAGTTATCACTGCCACCAGACACTTCACAATTAACTACTCTAGGGCTCTTAACAAAGGGTGTCCAATTACTCAGTGCAGTATTAACACTAATACAAATGGTACTAGTTCTCCAGGATGGCTAGGCCTTTTGGAGTGGCCCACACAGTGTCATCACATACATATAAGTACTCTCAAAGGTTAATACTTTCTAAAAAGGAACCAGCCACAATGAAAAGTTTAAATATATTTAGTAATAAATAATAAAAGAACAAGAAAATACTAACTATATATCTACAATAAACCACATAGATCACAGGAAATATTGAAAACAACTTTGATGGACAGACTCGCACAAATAAAGAAAAACAATCTATAAACCATGCTTCACTATATTCCTGATTAATCAAAAAGAATTTACTGTTCCCTAATAACTTACTTAGGCAAGGTAAGATGAAATACATGAGCAGTCTTTCTAGTCAGGCTTCCCAAACAGAATACTCTATATTCTGAGATTACTCCCTGTAAAATATAATATCCAAGATGACTTGCAGAATGACCTCATCTGGTCACCTGACTCTAAGTTCCTGCAATATCTCCTTTTGAAGTTTGAGACAGGACTTTAGCAGACTGCTATTTTATAGCAATGCCAAGGAGCCAGAAACATTTACAACACTCTCCCCTTTTTTACAAAAGCTAACACCTTCAGTGTCTCTGGACCTACTCAGCACTGTGGGGTGCCATTCAATGATTTAACAGCTAATTTACTTTTCTGCTGTGCCAGTATCCTCTATTAAAACATATACATTTAATTCAGATACCATAATGCACGTATCTTCATTTCAGCAGGGTGCACTGTTGATGCATCTTAACATAATCAACACAAGCAAATATCACAAATACATTTTCAGCACAAGCATCTGTACAAATCAGCTTGATATACAAATGACATACAATTATTTTCAAAATTCCAGCTAGCTGTGCTGGCACAAGTCATACATCCAGTGCCCTACTTCTCCCTGGCATGGCTGGCAGTACCTCCTATAGTCACAGATAGCAATTAAAAAGAGCTGAAGGATTTTATCTGGGAGGGGAAGAAGGCAAGGGTCAAATGGGATAAGTTGATTCTTCCAGTAGAACAAGGTAGACTAGGATTACCCAATTTGAGGGGATATTTTAGAGCAACACAGTTAAGGCTCTTATACATAGCACAAGCGATGATGATATAGGGGGAATCTCAAGAAATGAGGAGAGACTGGGATTTTGGATGCAGGCCTTTAAGGAGAATAACAATAATTATACAGAATATTATAAAGTAGGAGGGGGTATTTTAGGAACTAAACCAGAATGGGAATGGAGAAGAGAGATTCTGTTGATAGGGATGACTGCAGTTAGGGATGCAGACAATAGGCAAGAGGGAGCTGGAATTTATTGGAGAAAATTGGCAAAAGACCTGAGGTATTGGGAGCAAATAACTAGAAAGTGAAAGGTAATAGAATGGGAAGAGACCAAGAATTTATTTGGATTGCATGTTAGAGATTGCCTTCCCTAGCAAAGATTGATATCAGAGTATAGGCAAAGTGAAAGGAATAGGGGGTCTTAAATGAAAGATCAGCACTGGGAGAATTTTTAATAGACTCTAAAGCAAAAGCTGATGTTAAAGGAATAATTATTAGAGCATATAAAATATTGCATGAAAACTATAAGAATCAATCAGAGGAGCTTAGAAAGGATTGGGAAGACAGATTGGATAAGTAATTCACAAAGAGACAATGGGGATATATGTATATCTCCCAAATATGCAACAAAGTCTAGAAGATTTAGGATCTTTGCCTAGATGTGTTTACATAGATATTTTATAAACTAAGTAGACTCCAAAGAATTTTTCCTCAGGTGGATAGCAAATGTTGGAGGTGTGGTGGGAAGAAAGAGGCAATTGGGAGCATATGTTTTGGGTGTGTAATGAATTGGCAGACTTTAAAGATTCCCTGCAGATTGGATTGACTGGGGAGATGATTTTTTGAGCTATGATACAGAATCAGAATTGCCTAGACATAGTAAAGCCTTGTTGAGTCTAATTATGCTGGATGCCAAAAAAAGCAATTACTAGAAAATGGAAATCAAACTCTAAACCAGCTTTACTAGAAGTACTGAATGTAGTAACAGAGGTAAAACAACTGGAATTGGGATCTTTAGAAAAGGGAAGGAGCAAACTACATAGAATAAAATGGGAGTTGTGGGAACAATATATGCAGAGAAAGAACAAGGTTTAAAAGAAGGCAGGATGTAAATGAGCCATATAATGCTTAACTGACAATCACTGGACAGATTATAAGAGATGTATAATGTTTGCAGCAACAGTTGTTTCAATGGTGTCTGTGGTGCATAATGTTTGCAACTAAAGTTGTGTCAATGTTGTTTGTTCTTCATTTATACAAATGTAAGATTCCCTATGTCATACATGATAATTTAATAAAGATGCTTTTTGTTTATTAAAGAAACACTATCTGCTGTGCCACTGTGCTGCTCAATAGCAAAAAGAAAATGTTAGTAAGAACTGGACGTGTAGGCCTATAGCCCTTCTTTAAATTAGTACTGCAATTCACTTAATAATTTACTTGTTATATAGGTTCACAGGTTCATAGGTGTGTACTAGGCTAATGGCCCTGGAGCCTTTACAAGCCTAGCCCATAGGATTACCCTGGCATCGTGCCACCCAACCTTAGTTTCCAGTGCCTCTGTTGAGTAGAGCCAGTGGAGTGATCCCCGGGGTGAATTTTCTATTTCCCATCCACTCATCAACATTCATCTTGAAGAGGGCCAGTGAGGTGCTCTGTTTAACATGTATGTCTTTTCCATAGCATGGGAAGTCTCTGGGTTATGAACCTGTCCCTCCAGCTTGTTCTGTTGATTGTGGTAATGAGGTTGAGGTCTCTGGTGGTGCAGAGGGATTGAGATTTCTTTAGATGTAGCATTTCTAACAGAGCTGGGTCAGACATGGCTTTGTAAGTCAAGAAGAGATCACCTCTAAGTAGACGATATGAGACAGAGAATAGTTGGAGTTTTCTGAGTCTGTCCATATAGGACAAGTGTTTAAGGCCTAGGAGTCTGTCCATATAGGACAAGTGTTGTGGCCTCCCAGTAATTGCATGTGTCTAGTGAGGTACATACCAACTGGGGCATTGTACCGATGATTGGAGACAATGACCTCTTTCTTCCTGGATGCAAAACCCTTAGTAATGAGATGTGCCACATAGAAGGACTTTCTGACCACAGTGGCAATGTAATGTGGTCAAAAGAGAGGTTGCTGTCAACCTGTGTTCCCAGATCTCTTATAATGCCTTCTGTGCTCAGTGGACTACCATCGATGTGGTAATTCATGGGAACTGGGTTTTTCCCAAAGGGGATGATGACACATTTTTTGGCATTGAGCTTAAAGCCATGGTTCTGACACCAGTCGTTGGTCTCAGTGAGGCCATTCTGTAGGATGTCAACATCATTTGGGGAGTTAATAATAGCTGCCAACTTGCAATCATCTGCAAACTTTGTCAGCCTGAGTCCCTTCGTGTTGGCCTGGACTTCAGAGAAGTAGATACAAACAAGAGAGGACGTAGGACCGAACCTTGTGGGACTCCACTTGTGAATGGTGGCAGTCTGACTTGGAGTCAGCTACTTTCACACTGTGGGTTCTATTTGTGAGCCAGTTTGCAACTTACCTAGTGATATAGGGGTTGATGCCTAGCTTAGTTTGTTTTTTTTATGATTCCTGAGTGGGGAATGGTATCAAAGGCTTTGGCCAGATCAAGGTAGGCTGTAAGAATCACCTTGCCTTCATCCACAGCTCTGGTGACTGACTCAAAGAAGTTGACCAGGTTGAGCAGGCATGATCTACCCTTCACAAAACCAAACTGTGTGGGATCCAGAGTTTGGAGATTCCCTATATCCTTGTTTATTAGGTCCATGATGATGCTTTGATAGCATTGCATATCAGACTCGTCAGGCTAATGGGGTGATAGCTCCCAGGGCCTGTAGTTGCTCCTCCTTTGCGGAGAGGGATGACTGTAGCAGTGCGCCATTTGGTATGGACAAAGCCTGAGGTAAGGCTGTGATTAAACAGGGCACACAGGTGAGGTGCCAGTTCACTCTGTAGTTCATGTAGAGCATAGCCAGGGATATTGTCAGGTCTCATAGAAGCTGTATTCTTGGCCTTGGATAGTGCAATTTTAACCTGTGCAGCATTAATATGTGCGCCTGGCAATCTACTGGTATTATGATTGGTCCTTTGGTGGGGGAGAGAGTGGTAAAGTTGGCACTGAACCTGTCGGCCAGTATATTGGCAATATCTGTTGGCTCGGTATAGCAGATACCATTGTGCAGTAGCTCAGAGCAAATCTGGGTATTACCGTGGAGATTCTTTACATAACTATAGAGGGCCTTGTGGTTGTCTTTACTATCTGCTGCAATTCTGTTTTCATAGCTAGCTTTAGAGGATTTGATGAGGGATCTAAATTTTTTGCTGAGGCTGATATGGGAATTTTTCCAGTCTTGGGACTTCACCTTATTTCGTATCAGTTTCCTCCTTCTGTTGTAGAGTTTGTTTATGGCAGGGGAATACCAGATTGGCTTCCTTTTTTTGGAGGAGAGTGTCTTGATTCTTTTGAGTATTGCAAGATCCATGCATTTGTGTACGTGTTCGTACAGTGCATTGATGTATGATTCGGCGGTCATGCAACTATTCTCCATTTGCATGGGTGCTGTGAAGTTAGCCACCTCTGTTTTTTGGAGTCCAAAGTTAGCTTTGGAGAAGTTTTTCATGGTGGTTACCTTTGTGGGGCGGGTGGGAGGAATGTGGATTTACAAGGTGATTAGTTTGTGGTCGGATCTAACCCGGGAGGAGTTGACTATTGGTGTAGAGCAACAGTTGCTCATATTAGTAATGACCAGGTCAAGGATGTTGCTACCTCTAGTAGGGGTAAGAATGAGCTGGTCCAGGGCATTGGAATTAATGAATTCCAGGAAACGTTGGGCAAGTGTATTGGCACACGAGTAGTTTTCCCAATTAATGGAGGGGTAGTTGAAGTCACCCAGTATGAGAGTGTTAGGTTGGACCCTAATATTCTCCAGGGTGTTTAGAAACATGTAGTTTGAATCTTGGGACAAGGTTGGGGATCTAAAGCAGGCTATGACCTGAATCACTGTCTTACCCAGTGTTAGCTGCACCTGAAGTATCTCTGATGCGTTATGTTGGCTACCAGTCTGGAGGTGTGCACATCCACCGCCTTTGGAGCGTCAGTCCAAGTTCTGGGGCCAAAATGTGTGGAATGAGTTACAGCCTGGTAGTGCAGGGGTGCTTCTGCTGTCTTGATCCAGGTCTCTGTTACTGCACAAATGTTGATGTTCTCCATTTTAAGGAGTGCTTTGAGTGAGTGCATTTTGAGATTTAGACTTCTAGCATTCAGCAGCATGACCCACAGACTGCATTTGTTTGTAGCTGTTACGGTGGTAATTTGGTCTTTGGAACACAGACTAAAAAAGGCACTATAGGGGTGGCAAGAGCCTTGGCCAGTATCCGGAAGCCCAGGGGTGACAGATGCAGGCCATCTCTGGCAAAGCATCGAGGTCTGCCAATCATGTCATCCCAGGCAGAGAGATACTGGATAACCTTAGAATGACACTAGAAACTTAGCCAATTGTTGAAATCGATCATTTTCTGATTGTACTGTAGTATCACTCTGGTTGATGGTAGGAGGCTGCTGAGGGCTAGGGTCATACCCACCTGGGCTACATAATCCAAGAGCTCCTCCATGTCTCTTTTCATGTAATTCAGGGAGGTAAGTCTCAGATCATTCACACCCACATGTACAATGACAGAGTCAAATTTGTACCTGTTGTTGAGGGACCTGAGTTTGTGTATTATGTGGCGGATCCTGGCAACTGACTGTTACTTTCTCCTTATTCAACCTAGTGAGTGGGACATAAGTGTGCCTCACTATCGAGTCACCTATGACTAGTGTGTTGGGCATGCTGTTTTGTCTTAGAGGCTTTGGTTGAGTGGCACACTGTTTAGGAGAGTTATGTGTCTTGTGATAAGTGTTGTGTTGTGGTGATCGAGTGCGTTTCTGCCTTGGAGGTCCTGTTGTTTGGGTAAATTTTTATTGAGAGCCTCCATGAAGGTGGGTGTGTGGTTTGTGTTTTTATGTGAAAGCAGTGCTGGTGTGTGTTGTTGAGGGCTATGTGTTCCATGTGGTGTGGTGCAAGTGCTGACCTTCTCCTCTTGACCAGCTATTCTGGTCTTGGCTGGAGAGTGCGTGGCTTCCAGTTTGGATATATAAGTACATCTCTTGCAAGTCTGTGGTGGGAGGTAAGAGGAGAGGGTTGTCAGCATACATGAGGCAGTTGCTACATTGCCTCAGGATGCCCAAGTTCACAAGGTTAATAGGAGAAAGCACAGGAAACTGACCTCTAGACATGCCTGGAGGGGTGGGCATTAATGATAAGTACTGGAGCTGTTTCCTTGTAGAATGTTTACTGTTGGTAGCACTTTTGTGTGCTACAATAATTGCTACAAGAAGTCTGGTAAAGTGCTAGACTAATAAGCTAGTAAAAGTGCAGGACAGGAGAGAACTAGCAGATCTAAGGGAAAAAATGAAGAGCAGACTTTTTGGCACTGCTCAGAAGCTTACAAACAGTCCTGAATACAGCAAATCTGTATCCGGACTAGACTAATTACAGGAAAGGTGGGAAACAAGTGCAAATGTGGGCTTTTAAACCAGAAAGTTGAAAGAGATGGAAACTAATGCCCAATGGCCAATAAACTACAATTTACACAGGCTGAACATTAATTGCTTCACCTTCTCAGAGTGCAAACTGCTTTGCACAGACTCACCATTAAAATAATTAGAGAAGTCTGTTATTTCTTAATTATAAATGACATTTTCCAAGTACCCTTCCTGCAGTACTTCCATAATATTATGATCAAAGCTGTCACTTTACTAGTGCTGCTGTAGCATGTACTGTATTCTTATAATCAATTTACTTTATTCTGGAATTGTATCAGTCATACATGTAATTTTAGTCATATCAGATGAATTGTTATTGAAATAAAGCACAATTCATAAGCATGTAGTTACAAGGAAAGACTGGCTGAAAATTGCTTTCATTTGCTGAACATCTAAGTTTCATTTCTCATTTCTGATGTAAGTTTAAGGAAGTATGTGTACTATAAATAAGCTTGCTCTGCCCCCTGCATTTATTGGGATTTAGAATGCTTCTTGGATGTTGTGGAAGCTGATAAAAAAAAAGACCAGAAAGCAGCAGGTAAGACAGCTTTAGTTTCCTGTTAATTATTTCAGTTACTAGTATTTTTCAACATGTGTTAGTGATGAACACAGACTGTGCTTCCAGATTTGTTTCACTAATCTTCCCAGCTTCAAATTCTGATGGGAAGCAGTTTTTGTTTGCAAAGCAATCTTAAGATTTTGGAACCTTAAGTTAAAGGTTTAGGCAGCACTGTTATCACTGTTCATCTCGGATGCTTTATGACTTCTGTTTGGAGATTTTTTTTAATTTAATGATCTGATTTTTATCTTTGTTCGATCTATGTAGTTATGTAGGCATGTGACTTTTCCTGTCCTTCCAAGTACTGTCATAAACAAAATGATTTAATAACTTATGTAGTTATTTCATGTCTGGCAATTTTAAATACACAAAGCATGAAGTTGCAACACCATACTTAGAGCAAAAACAGGGTGAAACAGCATGGCTACTTATTCCCCAATACTCCATTTTACCTGAAAATGTTGTACTAGGATTTTCATGGAATTTGCATTTCAGTCAAGAATACTCATTTACCATAAATTGTATTTCTTCGTACTGTTACTGCTTGTAAACTATCAGTCTGAGTTATCCAGAACTGTGTACATCCCAGAACTGTGTACATCATGAATGACTGAAAATTAAAATTGACAGTATAATTCTTATAATTTTAGCTCAGGAAAATTGCATTTTATTTAAACAAAAAAAAAAATCTGTGTTCCCGTGTATTCTGTCACTTAACAACCACTGACAAACGTCCCGGAATTTCAGTTTATGAGAATTGAATTTCATTAAAAAAACAAATTAGTGTCCCTTTTTATTCTGTCACCGGTTCTTGCTGAAAAGTGTTGCTGTAGGGAGCTCCACTGTGATTTTCTGTTCTCTCTCGTTTGCGCACCAGTAGGGTTACCACCTGTCCCACTTTGCGAGGGACAGTCCCTCTTTGGGCAGTTGTGCCCTGACAAAAAATTGTAAAAATGGCAAATGTCCTGAGATTTTAGGACAACATTATTTCCTATATTTTATGTAATAGTTGCTACATAATAGCTTATTATTGTAGCATTTTCATTGCTTATTCTGTTTCTTAATTTAGGTATTTTAGATACAGAATATAACTACTGTATAAACAAACTATTACACAATATAGGACATAATTATGTCCTACAATCTCAGGACATTTGCCATTTTTAATATTTTTTGTCAGGACACAACTGCCCAAAGAGGGACTGTCCCTCGCAAAGTGGGACAGGTGGTAACCCTAGTTGCATAAAGCAGTTATTGTGCATCTAAAATACCTAAATGCTATAAGAAACAGAATAAGCAAATAAAATGCTACAAGAATAAGCTTTTATTTAGGCAAAAAAGTTAAATTCTATCCTCTGTACTGACCGTGGGTATGTGTCGACCTGTAAAATCTGATGTTTGTACCAAAAATGTCCCACTTTGGCGATTTGAAAAGGTGGTAACCCTACGCACCAGCTGATACGTCGGTCAGCGCGCACCTTTCAGCGCTCGTTGTTTCTGCAGCAATAAATCATAACATTAATTTGGGTTTACACAGTTTAGGATGTTAACCCAACACCCAATCCTCCTCGAAGGGCGCACCACACACCCACCTATTACCAATTTAGCGTGTCCAATCCACTTCATGCCCTTGGAATGTGGGTAAAAAACCCCAAACCCAAAGGAACGTAGGGTGCACACACAGACTCCCCGTATAAGGCACCCTTAGCCGAGAATCGATCCGGGAAGCCATTGGCTATAAAGCGACAACATTAACCGCGGCACTGCTGCCCGGCTTTGAGTGGGATAAATTTGAGCCAATTCCCCTCCCTACGCACTTTACTAAATCATGGCTTTGTAAAACCGGTGAGATTTCCCCATCCATGCTTGCCTTTCACTTAATGTCTTCAACTAAGGAGGAGTATTGTTTATGTACTAACTGGAATGCTGAGCAGGAAAACTACCAAATCGTAGGTGCACTTAGCATCTGATGTAACAGCAAAGTTACATCCTTGTCCTATCAGTTTCTCAATCAACGTCTAGTTGTGACTTTTATTAAAAAAAAAAAAAAACAGCTGTTCTGGGGGAAATGAGTATTCTTTATAGCATATTTGTGTCATTAGCAAAGCTGATTTTCAGTTCTTCTGTCACTGGGTAAATCAAACCGTGTATTTTAATTCCTCAATGTACTTTAACACAAGAACACTCTCCTGATGTTACATGTTTATGGTACATTAGGATATACCAAATAACTTCTCCCCTTGTGCAGGTCCAGCAAATGTGATGCTGCAGGCTCCTCCTCCACTTTACACCCCTTGCCCACCCCACTATTGATGTGGTCCCAGCTGTAAGGGATAGTACTAAGCGTACTAAGGAAAGGTGGTGCGCTAAGGCAGCTAATGTGGTGGGAGCAGTCCGTTTTGCACCTCTCAATTTCTCATAATTCATTAGCAAAAATAAGCCACTTTGATTTTACACTGCCTAAAAGCACCAAACGTAAGATAGACAGCAAACTACTTTTAAAAATGCCAAGGAGAATGTGTTCTCCTTGGAAGGCTATTGCCGAGGCGCTAGAGGTTTTGTTATACTTTTAAAAATTCATAGGCCAAACGGCTGAACTGACAGAGTTTATCAGCATTCTCGTGTATAGATAACGTTCCTTCCATCCCTGTTAGAGTATCTTCTTCTTGCAAGTTATCTCAAGTATTTTTTCCAACGTCTTTTTTTAATAATCAAACTACAATCTGTGAAATCCTAGACAGCGGCGTAACTCAGATGTTTGATTCTCTGTAAACTGTTTGAGTTTATTGGAGCTTTTCTCCTCGGGTCTCCACTGAAAATGGGCCACAAGCCCAGCTGGACCAACCCGGTTAACAAATGTCAATAAATAAATAATAATAAATGTCATAGAATATTGCTAAACATGCAGCCTGTCTCTTCCTTCTCTTCTCTATAAAGTTCTTAATGGTAGCATTCGTAACAGCAGGGTAAATATTATGCATACTCCGACGACAGCAGGTTCGAGTACAGCTTTACTATGAATATATGCATGTATGTTTAAATTTGCTTGTACCTTTAAGAATACTTAGTACCCATAATGCAAGTTGCTCTAGGTTCACTCTTGAACAAGTCTTGGCGGAATCTGTGTAGTTAGAATGCTGCCATTTTGTGAGGAATTAAAGCTGCATCCTAACCTTGACATTCTGATTCTAGACCTACAGTTAATTAGCACAGTTCAGGGCATTACTCTCAAGTGTGTCGATGTATTTAGTATTTTCCAGTTTGCAGCCCAAGTAAAGTCTTGTTCACAAATTTACGGTTTGGACACCCGTTTTAACGATTTATGCATCCTGACCAGTGCAGGAAATGCCTTCTGGTTGTCGCGTGCATTAAAATAGTTTATTTGCTTTAGTGTTTAAGTAAAACGTGAAAATCTATGTGCATTTCAGATGCTTGCCCCCGTCCCATGGCACTAATAATTGCATCATCACACCAACTGTTGTGATTAAGTGACGCAGTTGGAGGAGTTCAGGCCTGCTGAGTAAGAAGCCAAAGAAGTTCCTAGTTAAAGTGTAAGTACTTGTAATAGAAATTGAAACTCAGTGAGAAGAATGGATCTTGAAAATCGGTCTTCTCCTTTAATTTTTTTTGTTTTGCAGGAGTTTGGCCCCCTGCACCCCTAATGAGGGGGAAAGCTCTCCACACCCTCATCTTACATATAATGACTTAAAGATTGCCAAGAGAATATTCCGGGAATTGACCATTCCGGACTTAAAATATGTATCTAAGTCCGTTGTTTTGGTCATTCACTCAGTGTTTCAGGACTCTTGACATTTCAAATGGTTACAAACCAAGGGAATTAATTATGTGAGAAAGGCAATCATATAGCGCACAGTAGTTAGCTGCACATTATTATTTTGGAGACGAGATAGTACCCTCCAAGAATGAGATGATTTTTTTGATAAGTGAATGAACAAACCCAGTTTAAGATATGCACAAAGAGTTTTCCATCAGCTTTTTTTCCAGCTGTGGTTGTCTGCAGTCAAACTAAACAGCAGTAAGTGGGTGTTGCTGACTTTCACTTTTGTGCTTTTACAGGAAATTAGGGTGTGGAAGCGGAGTGATCTCAAAAGCAGAACTGAAATATTGGTAGTCTATAAGCATACTCAGGTTGGCAAGATAAAGGGGCCAGGCATGTCTGCTGAACTGCAAAAAAAAAAAAAAAAAAATACAAACAAAAAAGTATTGATTGAAAGGACTTAGTGTTGTTTTCCAAAGTGTTATTTAGGTTACTTTCTCACTGAGTTATATTTACAGGTTTTCTTGCCAAGCTTACAACATATCCATACTGAGCTTCAGAATGCTTGATGAATATAATTGGCATGTTAATATTAGATATTTTTTATTTACCATGTGCATGTCAAGGTTATTTTGGAAATAGCTTGAATCTTTAGAGATCTGATAATGTAAAAGTGTTTAACTTGTAGAGTTTGGTTTGCTTTAACTGGCAGAATGCTGATGAATCATGTTTATGCTTTACCTTACTTTATCTGTCTGTGCAGCTCACATTCTTGTAAGCTTATTTATCACTGTTATATTTTGTTGTAGGTGCCAAGAACTAGTGGAGGAGTTTCAAGGATTTAATTCTACATACCCCCCACCCTGTTTCTTAAAATATAGTACTTATTAAACATTTGTCTTTCATCTGTCTCTTTAGAAATGTTATTATTGAATCTAATATGTATGTCCCTGTAGAATAAAAGGAGTTCATAATGGTCAACCTGCTGCTTTTCTACAGTGTGCAGATCACGGTATTCTAGGAAAGGCAGATTTTTAAAAATAGTGTCCTGCAGGTCGCACATTATTGAAGAAAGAGAATGAAATAAGTATTTAAGGGATGAAATTGGTACAGTGTTTAACAGTGAAGAATTATACTACGTACAGAGAAGTTCAAAATGATGAATCAGAAATATTCTATGGCAGAATCTGCTGGTCAATTATATGTGTAGCTGTTACGCTCTGTGATCTGGCTAAATCAATTTTGTAGCAGGAAAAATGTCCATGTGTTCAAATCATCCATTTCATTTTTCACTGTACATGCAAAAGCGATTCTGGTTTGTAATAATACTGATTTTTTTTTTTCAACTGACAGCGACAGCCTAGGAAAACAACGAAACAACATATGTTCTGAAATCTATATTTACAGGATCTGTATGCATTTAGCATTAACTGTTCATATTTATATTTCTGTCATAGCCAATTGTTTACACTTGCATTTCTAAATAATAACCCATGTCAGGCCTCAGTGGCCTAATGGATAAGACTTTGGCCTATAAGACTTTGGCCTCCTAAGCCAGGGATTGTGGGTTTGTGTCCCATCTGGGTTGACATACTCTTGATACTAGTGGAGTTTTTTCCCAGACACCCTTGGGAACACAGTTAAACTTGGATAGGCTTGTAAGGGCCCTCTGGGGCCCATTAGCCTACTAATTAAGTGTGCATGGTTTTAGCCCTGTGTACCTACTTTTCAAGAGCATTTGCATCTCTTTCCAATGTCTGAGGTAAGGTTCAGGGTCTGGTGCCATAAATCGACAGCATGAGATATAGTTACTATCTTATGGAAGTCACCGCTAAGTTCTTTTCTACTACCTGTAGCGGACGAACCACTTTTTGCTGTAACAACTTCATTTTCATCTAGAATGAGTCCTACTTGATTAATTTCTAAGGAGAGCTAAGTCTCTGCTATTACTCCAATGCCAGCACTACTTCAGAGAGGTTTAAACTCAGACTGTGGCTTCACCTCCAGTTATTCTGCATCAAGCTATTCTTACACTTGGATGGAGACATACACCCAAATCCTGGCTGGACTAGAGAAACAGTTTGTTATTAAACTTTAACTTCCCCAGGAGAATGAACTACCTTATGACATAATGTCATTTTATCTTCTCCCAATGGCTAACCGTGAGCAAATACCAATGACCAGAAAGTCTTCTGTGAATGCCAATAATGCATGCAACAGAGTTGAATTACTGGAAACATTTTCTGATCCTTATGATTCTAACACGTGTTGTCACTGAATCCATTTAAACTGCAGTTCAACACCACCAAGGTCACTTTGTCTGGCTATAATATGCTGATATAGGATAGAACATAGAAAGGGGTGATGGTTAACTGTATTGTCCGAATAATATCTAAACTGCACCTTACATGATGAAGTGTCCCATCATGAGGGAAAGGAGGGCGTCCTAGTCAGAATTCTGTTGGGCAAACATAAGTACTGCAAATTGGTTGTAGTTTATCTGCCCCTAAGCAATCCCTCTGCTTGTTGGAAGACACCCTCTCTTGAGATACTGCAAACATCAAATCTGAAATAATCTGTCAAGGGGATTTCAACACAGATTGATGTAGACTACCAATGACTACCCTCCCAGGAGACTCTAAGTCTGCAAATCTGTAGTCATCTTATGATGCTATCAGCCAAACAAAGGTGTTCATGCACAAATGAAACCAGTTAACAAAAACAATGCATGAATTTAGGATCTGCTATTGCAGCAGAAGATGCTTAACCAGTGTGTAGATGTAAGCACTTTAACAAATGTCGTACAGACAGTGTTCCACGATAAAAACAGGTTGAGACAATCACTGTTTTCAGGCAGAACAAAAATCAACTAAGCTGATCTTTCATCTTACTACATTTAAAAATGTAGTTCTTCAGAACAAATATGTAGAACCAAACACTAGCCTTAAAACCTATCAAAGTCGATCATGTGACTAAAAATGGTCAATAGGAAACTTTAAATGAGTAATTTAAATCAAAACTTTTGAAAAAAACAAAACTAATACATACTGTAAAAATATATAACTTGGTCCAGTCAAGCAACTGTCCATGTAGAAGAACAAGCAACCACAAATAACTGCTATAAGCCCTATATTCATCTTTTACTATCTATCATCTTATTACAAAAAATATAACTGTAATCTTACTACTGGTTTCTAAACAACTCATCTTCCTACATATAAATATGTATATACGAAAATGAAAATAAAAACAAAAATTTTATAACATACAATCCTAACAAATGTAAAACAAGGGCAAAAATACCTTCACCGGAACTGCATTATATACAAATGCTTGTGTATTAGTGGATTCTTATTTATGGCAAGTTTCTATTTCTCTCCTGAAATTTTTTTCTTTGTAACAGCCTTACTCAGTTTATTGTATACTGTTCTATCACCTGTTGTTTTATTGCATTGTATTGTATTTTACTATTGTAGTATATGAAGCTTTTCTCCCTGGACCTCAGCTGAAAATGGGTCCCCCACCCAGTCGGACTTTCCCAGTAACCAAATGTAAAATAAAAATAAATAAAACAAAATAAAATAAATAACTTTAATATATATTTAATTTTACATATCAGGATGAGGTGGTGCAGCGGTTAGCATTGTCGACTTACAGCAAGAGATTCTCCTGTTCGATTCTCGGCTGGAGCGCTTTCTGTGTGGAGTCAGCATGTCCTCCCCGCGGTAGAGTGATGTTTAAAGACATGTAGGTAGGTGCTTGCGTGAATGGGTGTGCCTTCTTTGAAGGTTGGGCTGGCAACTCAGCACCGTAAAAATCAACTGCCAATCATTAACGGACCGGAGTTCCACTGTGGCGACCCCTAACTGGGAAAAGCCGAAAGATATTACTATATATTTAATTTTACATAATCTGGAATTCATGAATGAAAAGAAAATATATTCAGTGAATTTCAAAGAAAATCATGTAATGTGAAAAATAGCATAAAATGTTAATAAAATATTACAATAAATATGAATATAAAAACAATATCAAACAATTTATATTTGTACAATTTTGCTGATCTCAATTTTAACAATGGCAGTAAGGAGACAAAATCATTAATGCCTGGCAAAGTAGTGACATCTCATTTTAGTTGCCAGAGTAACTCTCTATCTATCTTTAGATGTCCCCCACAATCCACCTCTGGGATTTAAAAATGAACTTTCTCTAACATGACAAACAGGAAGTTTTTAAAAGTTAAAGAATACATTATGAATGGGACTATGGATACTTTAAATTATAATTCCTCACTTAATTCTATGCAGTGAAATACTCCTTCTCTGGAAGTCTCAGAAACTAAAATTATTAATGGTAAATATGGAAGAGAAGTAAGCAAACTGTACATTAGATAAATCCCAATAGTTGTTCCAGTATAAGCAACTTATAAATACTTGGAAAAGATTAAGGTGCTCAAACATATATATTTTTCACAAAACATAAAAGTCCTTGGGGCTTGTGACGACCCACCACTGACAACCAGTATGTGGCATAGATATGCCACCTCTGGGCCAGTAATCAAGAAGCCTCAATCCTCACCACTGGGAGGATAACAGGTACACACACAGTATTTTCAGATGCAGCTCTCTGCATCAAGTGCAATTTCCCTTAAGAGCACACAGAGGCCACAGTCAGTCCAGGGCTGGTTCCTCTACCTTTCTCCAGATCCCCAATAAGACTCCCCACTGGCACAGCTATAGAGTTGAGTCCTTAGCCAGAGTTTCAAGCCAAATCCTTCAACACTGTCTCTGTCCAACCAGTGCATCATGTCCCTGCCCAAGTAGCTGACACACACACAGTCTTTGAGATTTTGATTTGCACACACACACACCTGGAAAAGGCTGGAAAAGTTTTACTAGCTATGCCCCGTTTGCCCAGACTATAAGGTAGTTACCACTGCCACCAGAACCCATTGACAGCTACTTTAAGGCTCTTAAGAAAGGGTTTTTAGTCTTACTGTGTAATATTAATACAAATCATAATTTGACCAAGAGCAAGGCTATTAGGAGTTGCACACACAGTGTCACCAAATAAATATACAGGCACTCTCTAAACTTAAATAACTCTACAAAGATCAGCCACAATAAAAGGTTTAAATATATTTAATAATAAATAATAAAAGAACAAGCCATTACTAAATATATATTCACAGTGACATCAGAGTTCAGAATTATGGAAAATAAAGATGTTCACCTTTTTAAGGATGAAACTAATGGGATGTATGCCACAACTGTTTACAGAAAAAAGACTTATTCTAACTCATTCCTTCATTATAGTAGCTCACACCCTGAGCACCAGAAGAGATCAGTTGTTAAAGGTCAGTTGGTAAGAGCTGCTTGGATGATGTCAAGGGATGAAGACTTTGAGTTGGAATGTATTAATTTGAAACAAATGTTTCTGAAAAGGGCATACCCTTTAGAGTTAATCACCAGAATAGTAAAAGAGGTAATAGAAAAGAGGGAATCAGGTCACTTTATTTTAGAAAGTGGCCATTTGATTTGCGAAACCAGTTTGTGTCATGTGACACAGAATTCCTTGATAGAAAATTGTTCTTACAGAGGGGACATTGATTCTTTTAGTTTGGAAGCTATTGCACCCAACCATACAGAGAATACCTTTTTAGATCAGAATACAAATAGAAGGAACAGTAATGTATTTCTGAAATCTTTAACCATCACCTATAGTGCAGATTCTGACAGTTTAAGAAAGATTAATCAGAAGATCTGGGACATCCTTATGGAGGATGTAGACATTAGGACCCGGCTAGGTGATAGGCCAACAATAACATACAGGAAGGGTAGAAATTTAAAAGATCGCCTCAAGAGTGGACACCAACCACATGGGTATAATTGTTCGGACACATTAAAATGTGGAACATGCAATTGGTGTCATAAAATTAAAGTGGGTGATTCATTCATTATTAATAATCTGGAATACAGTATCAAAGGTAGCTACAACTGCTCTTTTAAAGCAATAGTATATGTGGCTATATGTGACCTATGTCTAGTATTTTACATAGGTAAAACAAAGAGAAAATTTAGCCACAGAATCTATGAACATGTATATGCCATCAAAAAGAACAACTTGAATAATGCCTTGGCGAGACATATTCATGTCAAAACTGACCACAATTTTAGATTCATGGCCATTGACCATGTGGACATCGATGAAAAGAGACCCTGGGGTGTTGTTTTGGAAGTAAAAGAACTAAATTGACAGATTTTATTGAGAGCAGACAAGTGGCCAGGCATTAATGAAATAACTTCTATCACACCTGTTTTAAAACTCAAAGCCTTAGAAAGAAACAAAATAGTTGAAGGGGCAGTATGATATTTAGCATGAATAAATAGTATAAAATCATTTCCTATTGTTGGGATATATATATATATATATATATATATATATATATATATATACACACACACATATACTTACATACATACATATATACATTTTTTGCAACACTTGTAAAAAGATGTGTATTCTGTATATCCTAGATGCATTAAGAACAGCATGTATGCATTTATTTACTCATTTTGCACATTATTTAAGGTGTATGATTTATGTATAACAGTTTGGCACAATCACAAATGTATAGAATTTTTTATACATATATATATATATATATATATATATATATATATATATATATATATATATACATGTTAGAGAACTTATGGGACATGAGGGGTTAATTTTCTTGAGATGATGTCTGTAGTTTCATCCAATCAGAAAGTAGTGTGTACTATTTAAATTTCAGATTGATTTTATTCATTTGTCTGATGAAGTTTACATTTGTTAAACGAAAGCGCTCACGTGTTTATTTTATTATTTTTATAAATAAATTATCATATATTATCTTAGAACTTTTTTGTGCCTTCTTACCATTTGGTTTGGTGAGGTATTGTCACTCTTCATTATACTCCTGACTGAATCTAAGAGAATTATACTATTCCCTAACAACTTAACAATTAGAGCAAGGCAGATGGTGTGGTGAGAGGTTGTTCTTGTTGTTGTTGTCAGGCCCAAAACAGAATACAGAATGCACAGTCTCAATAAGAGATGTTTCAAAATCATATCTAAAATATAACTGCTGGGATAGCTTGCAAAATGACCTCATTTCTAATCATCTGACTTCTAGTTCCCAGGCAAATCCCCCATTGCTGGCAGTATTTAGCACCTACCTGTAAAAATACACACACAAGGGCTTTTGCTCAGATCTTTGGCAGATGCCGGAAGTTATAAAATAATTGCTTACTTTATGCTTTCAGAGTACTGATTAGTTCACCCCAAAGACACTACAGAAAGCTTCCTAGTACAGACTTTGTGTCTCTGGCTGTATTGAAACATGTGAGATAACATCTTTATGGCCTAGCCTATAAAGTGATTTAATTTCAGATATTTTTCTAACGTTTGCTTGACTGAGGTTAACCTCCTGTATTCCAGTTTCCTCTGTTAAAACATATGCATTTAAACAGTTACAATAGTGTATGTAAATTTCTGCTCTCTCCAGTAGAGCATACTGTGGTTACATTACAACACAAGCACTTTACAAATATCTTTTCAACACATACATCTGTAGAAAGCAGTTTGATAAACACATGGCATACAGTTCTAATACATTTGTAACATAAGCATCTTGTATAAATCATTTTGATATTCACCAAAACATATCATTTACAAAATTCCAGCTGGCTGTGCTGGACGTACCTCCTTTCATCACACTTTGTCCCCCCTTTGAAGACTCAAGTTAGTTTTTCAAGCACCCCTTGAAAAATGCTGCTTGAGAGGGATGAACCTATCTGGGAATACATTACCCCATACCCTGTCTTGAGATCCCAGCTGCCTTTGCATTGCTGACCCCATTACTGTGTTGCACTGGTTTCATGGTGTTAACATGGTACAATCTGTGCCCCTGCCTAGCACTTCTACCATGTAGTTAACATCACTGACCTTCCTTACCACTTTGAAGAGTCCCTCCCAAGCTGGCTGCAGCTTATTGTGTCTGATAGGAATGGGAACCATAACCTGCTGCCCCACAGCATACTTTCTGGCTCAAGCATTCCTGTCATACCAGACCTTTTTCTGCTGTTGAGCTTTTGCCAGGTTCTTCTGGGCCAAGCCCATGAGTTCCCTGAGCCTTGTCCTGAGGTTTAAGTCATATGCCACAACAGACTCCTTGTAGGATTCCCACTTACCCTCCCACTCATCGTGAATCAAATCTAGAGGTCCCCTCACCCTATTGCCCATACAGCAACTCAAAAGGTGAGAAATCTGTGGATTCGTGGGACACCTCTCTGTAAGCAAACAACAGATGGGGCAAATATTTGTCCCACTCCCTCTTAAACCAGAATGCAAATGCCCGTAGCAAGGTCTTTAGTGTAGAGTTTAACCTCTCCACCAGACCATTAGTCTGGGAGTGCTAGGGGGTGGTCTTTAGGTGCTTCACCCCACACTGCTTCCACGGATAAGCCAGCATGTTTGACATGAAATTGGCACTGCTGTCATTCTTTTAGGAAATGTACCCTGCTGAATATCTCTAACAAAACATTTGCCACCTTGTCTGCCTCAATAGAGGACATAGCTACTGCCTGAGTATGTCTGGTAGCATAATCTACCACTAGGATATACTTCTTCCCTGTGGAACTTAGGAGTACTCAAAGGCCCAACAATAGCCATAGCTACCCTCTGAAATGGCACCTCAATCACAGGCAGAGGCATCAAAGGAGCATTGAGCTTGTCTCCTGCCTTGCCTATGTTTTGGCACTGCTCACACTTCTCACAGTATCCTGTTACATCCCTGGAAATACCAGGCTAGTAAAATGTCTGCATAATATGTCTCTTTGTAAACTTTATGCTCATATGACCTGCATAGGGAATGTTATGGGCTATGACTAGAATTGCCAGATGGTAGGCTCTAGGCACTACAAACTGCTGCATTACTTCACTTTCCAGCCTTCCCTCAGGGGTCCACTCTCTTTACAGTAACCCTTTGTTCCAGTATACAGATTCCCCTTTTTCTTGAAAATCAGGTGCTTCCCTAGCTACCTCCCTCAACCTTTGTAATGTGGGGTCTGAGAGCTGAGCCTGTATCAACTCTCTCTTTGTAACCATTCCCCAGCTCTCCTTCCACAGGAAGTCTGGTATCCTCTGACAGCGGTGCCTCACTGTCAGCCTAGGTACTACTACTCATCTCTGCCCTTGCAGTCACTCTGTCAAAGGGAACATCTGTACCCATAAGCAGCTATGGCTCATCTTCAGTCTCACTGCTACAGGGTAGCTCCCTCTCTGAAGTAACCACCTCACTAGTCCAGACTTCAAGTGTGCGGTCTGTCTGGGTCCCCCTCTGGCTACCTGTCCCACATGCCTGTCTCCAACTCAGACTGCATGCACACAGGGTACTGCATTATCAAAATCATTCCCTGTCAAGACATCTGCAGGGATATCCTCAAACACACCTACTTGCTTGCCTCCTTTTCCACCCTCCCAGTCAAGGTGAACCATAGCCAAAGGTATTTGGAATGGGATTCCTCCTAAAGCTCTGACTGGCGTAGACTGCCCAAGCAAGTAGTGCTCCTCTTTAACCATTGCAGGCTTCACAATAGTTAGGTCAGAGGCTGTCTCTCTCTTAGCAGTGGCCTGTTTCCCCATCTACTAAAATAAGATATAACATCTTCTGGTAGTTTGGCACCCTTGTTGTCTCCAGACAACTTACCACTGACATTCTGTTATTCCCACTTTCTGGCTCCCCTACCTTTTGTTCCCCACCTTGCCTCTGTGGACATCTGTACGTGACATGGCCACACTTGTTATATTTAAAACATTTAACCCTTGATCCTGGCTGTGTACGTGAACTAGTGACTTCCCTTGTTACTGACAGACCCTGTTGGGGCAGTTTAGGCTGCTCATCATGGGTTCCGTTGTACCCATGTGCAACACTGGGTATCCCTTTCCTGTGCAGTGATGCCCTGCTTGCTAGGTATAGGTCTCTTTTTTGTTGCATTCTCTATCTGTCATCCAGATTCTCATGTCCTCAGGCAAAGTGCTAAGGGTTTGCTTCTTCACCAAAAGGTCTGCCAGCCCTTCAAAAGTGGTGACCCAACACCCACTCACCCACCTATGAAAGTAAGTGCTTAAATCAGCAATATAATCACACACACATTCATCTGCCTTGTGTCTCTCAAAATGGTTTCTGTAAGCTTCAGGTGTTAAAGCATTTTAACTGTATTGTAACTTAAACAATCAGTATCACACAATTTAGAAACAGCAGTTACAGTGTTACCATGGAGTAAGGAGTCAGGAACTGTACCCAGAGTCCTTGGAAAACATTATACTGTTTGCATACCCTTTCAGACATATGAATAAAACTATCAAAATTATCACCCTGTGTAAATTGTGGAAGAAATTTACTGACCTTTATTGCTTCTGGGGTTTGGTAACCCCCTTCCCTGTTGCCTCCATGACCCTGGCAAAAAGTCAGCATTTCCTTTTCATGTTGCCTCTGCCTCTCATTTTCTTCAGCTTCCAGACATTTCAGGCTCTCTGATTCTAGTTCCATCCGTTTCTCCTTTTCTTCAGCCTTCAAATGTTGCAGTCTCACTACTGATTCTAGTTCCAAATGTTTGGCTTCTAGTTCAAGTCTGTTTAACTTCAGATGGATTTTTAAGTCCTCTGAGGAAAAATTGAGCTGTCTAGGGATTAAATATATTTAATAATAAGTAATAAAAGAACAAGACATACTTAATATATATTCACAGTGACATCAGATTTCAGAATTACAGGAAATATTTAAACAACATTGCAGGACAGACTCAGACAAATAAAGAAAAATATCTAAACTAAGCTTCACTATATTCCTGACTGAATCTAAGAGAATTATACTATTCCCTACAACTTACTTAATTAGAGCAAGGCACATGGTGTGGTGAGTTTAGAGCAAGGCACATGGTGTGGTGAGTGGTTCTTCTTGTTGTCAGGTCCGAGATAGAATATAGAATGCAGTCTCACTAAGAGACTTCTCAAAATAATATCTAAACTATTACTTCTGGGATAGCTTGTAGAATGACATAATTTGTGGTCATCTGACTTCTAGTTCCCAGGCAAAACCCCCATTTGCTGGCAGATGGCAGTATTTAGCCTACCCATAAAAATACACATACAAGGGCTTTTGCTTAGATCTTTGGCAGGTACTGGAAGTCATAAAATAATTGTTTACCTTATGTTTCCAGAGTAGTGATAAGTTTACCCCAAAGACAATACGAAAAGCGTCCTAGTACAGACTTTGTGTCTCTGGCTGCATTGAAATCTGTGAGATAGTATCTTAAGGTTGCTGGACTGAGGTTAGCTTGTATTCCAGTTTCCACTGTTAAAACATATACATTTAAACAGTTACTGTAGTGCATGTACATTTCTGTTCTGTCCACTAGAGTACACTGAGGTTACATTTCAACACAAGCACTTTACAAATACCTTATCAACACACATCTGTACAAAACAGTTTGATATACATAGGGCATACAGTTCTAATACATTTGTAACACAAGCATCTTGTATAAATCATTTCAATATTCACCAGTGACATAATTATTTACAAAATTCCAGCTAGCTGTGCTGGCAGTACCTCCTTTCATCACAAGGCCTTAAAACTTTCTGGAAGAGTATTATTAACAAATTACTTTATGTATTCCTTCCCTGACACCTAATGCATCAAATAAAGATATTATAGCACTGTTCATAAACCAGTTTGAAAAAGAAATTCCAGGAGGCCGTAGCCTTCCTTGTCTAAATAACATGATAGCAAACCACTTCTGTATAAAGAAGGTATTTTTGGATTTTGTATATAATTTCAACAGCAAACTTGTCGAACATAAGCTTATTGAGTTTATCCAGTCAAGAGGGCCAGGCTGTCACAGAGCCAGTAAGTCAATATATCATGTCTTCAGTTATGAGATATTCATCAACAGGTATCAGAATAACTGAAATAAACATCCTCAACATTTCATGCAATTTATATATACTAACTCAAAGATGACACTATCACACAGAAAGGGAGACAGTTCAATCCGTGTAGAGAAAACTTTGAGTTCTATATAGATAACTGTTCCACTTTTCTTTGTGAAGTACTGAACTTAATTTGACTCCACAAGTAGATGCAGGCAATGAGTGGGTTACTAGATGTGAGAATGGGAAATCTACTGCTTATTAAGCCCTGACACAGTGATACTCAGAACATCATAGCAGGAAGATTGTTGCTATGTGGAGACTTAAAGGAAGATCATTACTGACTTAGTTGTATACTGAGTACTGTGTTTCTCTCACAGAAGAGGAAAAATGTAAATTTCACATTTTCATTTTAACATTTTCCCTTTTTGACAAGTTAGTGTAGCCTTGGAATTGGAATATATATAGAATGGAGGTGTTTCAGCTTGCCCACACATTGACATGTTTTATAACTGTTTATATGCTGCTTGTTTAAGCTGGCAATGTTTTAAATTTTAAAAGTTGTGGGAATAGATTTATTTTGTTGGCCACATAGAGCCATTCATTCTTAATTATTGGAAAAAAAATCAACTAAATGTCTCTTGATGAGTTCTCCCATAATAAAATAGATTGCTTCCATATCTTCAATGTCAGAATGCTTCCATCTATGATTAGGACTAGAGGTCAGTGATGACATAATAGCTACATTTACAAAGCTTGTCTCATTATCACTGGCTGTATCCTCCCAACTATACTGCTTACCAGGAGTAGCTATATGGAATGCAACCTACATTATACCACTCCATAAGGGTATTACATCAGCTTGTCCAATGATTATAGGCATATTGCACTTTGTAATAATGGCAAAAGCTCTGGTGTAAGGCTATCAACAGCTAACAAACTATATTGAAACCCACAACATACAAAGAGAATTACAACATGGTTGTGGAAAGGAAATTATTGGTAAACTCAGCCCAAATTAGAGCTGCAGACTGCATTAGTGATATGATTGGTAATGAACAGCAGCAAATCATAACATCTGGAGTTAATCACCATTTGTGTTGCAAGCCCTGGTCTGACGTTTCCAGAGATTTTTATCTTCCTTGTGAGGATGATCTTCATACTGGTCTAACATCTGTGAAGGTGCTAGGGCAGGTGGTATGAGACCCCCATATGTAACAACATTGGCATGTGGTCTCATTTTGTTCTCTCTGTGAGTACCCGTAATCCCTCTGTTTCAAGCCAGGGAAATTCAGCTAAGTAGCAGTTCATGCCAGAGATTTTTTTTTTTTACATTTTTAGGAAAAATTCTTCAAGAAATAGAGAAATCATTTTGTACAGATGATGGAGGAAGTAAGGTTATATCTTCTTCTTCTTCTGAATCTCAGAAAGTGTGCTTGTGGCAAGCAAATAAAATATAAAGCTTACTATGGTTCTGTGGAGGGCCTTACCATAAGTTACATTTCAGTGAAATCTGTTTAAAATTTGACAATGCTACCGAACTAAGATAACCGAAGGGACTCTTATCCTACCTGATTGTGAAATGCTTCAAATCTCTTGAGCAGTTAAAAAAATGGCTTTTGAGCTACAAACTTAGAAAAGATGAAAGGAGAGAAAGAGACAATAACAGAAATAAAGACTGGAACAAAGTATAAGTGTAATAAGAAGTTTAAATATCTAGGGAGGTATTTCTGGATTTTGTTAAACAAGTTCTCACTGGGTTTAGTAGAGTGGATATTTCTAATATGATCAGAAGTCAGAATACAATGAAATTAAAGAAAAACTACCAACCACATTGGAGTCAAGAGTGGTAAATTTTGTAGGAAAAGAAACAATTGTGGAAAGAACAAAGACAATGAATTAGTGAAGGAAACCAATACATATTTTAGGAAATAAGAAGATACTAACTAACAGGAAGAAAAAGGAATGGGCAAGCAGGAAAGTGTATAGGGCAACAGACCCTGTGTGGTGATGAGCAATGTCGTGACCCTAGGCAAGATTAGAGCTAAAATGGAAGAAGAGATATTTGAGAAGAAACCAGTATTGCTAGGACAACAACATTTTTGGTAATAACAGAAGGGGATATGATTTGGAGATGCTAAGATACATGATGTTCAGGAAGAAAGGGACAGGCAAGAGTAGTATACATTGCGGAAAGAGAGAGAGAGAGAGAGAGAGGGAAGATTGGCAGGAGGGCTGGGACAATGATGGAAACCTTCTTAGTAATAAAATTGCTAGTGACTAAAGAGGTAATTGAACAATGTTATCCACTTTGGGTCATGCAGCACTACAGTGGGGAATTATACATTAGGCAGGAATGAGATCAATGAAGCGTATTTTGCAAAATCACCCAAGGATGACTTATGCTTCATGTATTTTTATATTGTAAAGCATAAATTGTAAATGTAAAAAAAAAGAAAAAAAATATTTCCATTAAGAAGTTTCCCTCCCCAAATCCCCATGTAGTATGCTAATACCCCACAGCCATTTATGGATACCAAATTCACAATTGCCCAAAGGTGGGAAAAAAGTGAAAAATACCACTGGAGGACAATGACAGCTCAAATACTACAAGTTAATGTGGTTCAAAAAAAAAAAACAAATAACAAAATGAAAAGCCACTTATCCAAACTATACAAGTCAGAGTATAGATTACCACTAGTGTTCACTTTCTGTATTCAAGAACAGCACCACCGCATTGTTTGTGTTATTTATTCACTCAGAAAGGTTACACTAACTGTACACTTGGTGCACACATTCTGATAACCTTTTTGAATCCCAGGAAATATCTTAGAAACTTGTATTATTTTCTTTTGATGCTAAGGGTTTGTCTAAAGATGTTTTTGAAGCTCATTTTGGTCAGTCTTTGTGTTACACTACCACATTACCTAATTTGGTTGGTTTGTTTGAGTTGTGTCTCTGTGGGGTTCCTCCCACCTCCAAAAAAAAACACCATCCCAAAACTCACCAATGAAGGGTGCTGTGGGCAGCAGTGGAGACACTACATGATACCCTATAGGAGGAAGAGTTGTACAGACCAACCACTTTGGTCATCTACTGTGGTGCACAGTATCCTCAAAATAGGAGAATATGGTTCACATACTGCATGCTGTGGCAGGGCTAGCCACTTGATGGGGTTAAATATGGCTCTAGGTGATTTGGTCATGTTGACTAATGTCACCAAAATGGGCATGGATAATTACAGGTGAAAAGTGGGTTGAAGACTTGGCCTACTCCGACCTATGCCAGGAACTCATGCTAACAGTGGGAGGGGTGTATGTACCCCTTTTGGCCAGTATGTGCCCGCCATAAAGCTCAGCAGTTCTTGGTCAATAGGCTACTGGCTGGCTGGTGTTTAGTTGCCCAACCTGGGTTACCTGTGATAGCTCTGTTGAATGAAAGCTGGATGTAAAACCAATCAACCTGCCAAACATGAACTGCGAATTACTACACTTAATGTAGGTTCACTGACAGGATCCAGCTTGGAAGTGGATAACATGATGGTATGGAGGAGGCTAGACATTCTATGTTTCCAGGAGACAAGATGGAAGGGCACTGCAGCAAAGCCACTTGGCTTGGGATTCAGAGTCTACTACTCAATAGGGGGACAGGCTAGAAATGGTGTGGGAATTGTGGTAAGAGAAAGGCTTCAGAAGGCAATGAGGGATATCATCAGAATTAATGACAGACTCATGGCAGTTAGACTCCAGTGTAATGCTAGGGCAGTATTCATAATCTTAGCTTATGCCCCACAGCAGGGCTGTGATAGTGTGGAAAAGAGTGCATTCAGACAGCAGTTGCAGGACTTACTAGATAAAGCAGGACAACAAGAATTGGTGTTGATAATGAATGACTTGAATGCACATATTGGGACAGACAGAACAGGATATGAGGACTGCCTGGGTCCACATGGGTGGGGCAACAGGAATAAAGAAGAAGCCATTTTAGACTTCTGTCTGGCAAAATGGCTTGATAGTTGCCAACACATGGTTCAGAAATAGAGACAGTCACAAGATCACATACAAGAGTAGTCAACATGCAACTCAGGTAGACTTCCTCCTAGTAAGGAAAAGGCAATGGGGTAGAATCCATGATTGCAATGTCATCCCCAGTAAAACTGTCAGCCCACAACATAAACCACTGGTTGCCATAATCAGCTGCAAGCAGTGGTCAGTGAAGGCTCTAAGTTCAACAGAGACCAGGCTGAAGACTTGGAAGTTGACTGGAGAGAAAGTACAACAGTTTAAGGAACTGGGGGGCTGTAGCACTCCAAGAAGAGGAGGAAATAGGTGAAGTTGAAGAATGGCAGCACCTAAAAACAGCATGTGTTAGGCCTACAGAACAGATATGTGCCATACCAGGTATGGAAATAAGGTACATAAGGAAAGCTGGTGGTGGAATGTAGAAGTCTAGGAAGTTATCAAAAGAAAGGAGGAGTGCAGGAAAAATGGGAGATAGAAAAGAACAACTAGGCTAGGAAGGAATACTGGTCGGCTAACTAAGAAGCTAAGAAAGGAGTTACAGTAGTAAAGAATAGGGCATCAGAGGCACTCTACCAACTTCTGGAATGTGACTGAGTAGGTGGTACAAAGAAACCATATCAGGTTGCAAGGCAAAGACAGAAAGATAAAGAAGATAGTCAGAAACTCCTCATAAGGGATGCACACTAGTCCACAGGACATCAAAGGCAGCTTCTGAATGAAGAAAACCCCACAGAAGCTGTACTGTCCCAAACACAGCCTATGATGAGAGAAGAAGAGCAGCCCACCCCAGAAGAAGTAGGAATAACACTAAGGAAAATGAAGTCAGGGAAAGCAGCAGGCTCAGATAAGGTCACAACAGATATGATAAAGATACTGGGTAAGATAGGAGAGAAATGGCTCCTGGGGGTACTCATAGCAGTGTGGAGAGAAAGGCGTATCCCAGATGACTGGAGAATAAGCATACTTATTATAGTGTACAAGAACAAAGGGCAGTACAGAGGCATCAAACTCCTATCACATTGCATGAAGGTTCTGGAGAGGGTAATTGATAAACAGATACTTAGAGTAGTAGAATGCAAGATGGGAGATGAGCAGTTCGGATTCAGATCAGGATGCAGCACAACTGACCTGATGTCTGCAGTAAGGCAGATAGTTGAAATGAAGCTAAAAGATGAGGAAAGAGTCCAACTGGGCATTCCTAGACTTGGAGAAAGCATATGACAAGGACCCAAGAAAGATGATCTGGGCAGTACTGCAGTAGTTTGAAGTCTCAGAAACATTGGTAGAATTAATGCAGGGCTATGTACAAGGATACAGTGACTCAAGTATGAACAGTGCTCAGCCTCACAGCGGGGTTTCCAGTGGGAGTGGGCATACAACAGGGTTCAGCTCCAAGCCCACTGCTGTTCATACTGGTGATGGACTATATTAGTAAACATGTTAGAGGGGACAGATCAACAAAGTTACTGTATGCAGACAATGTGGCATTATAGTCAGACTTTGAGCAAAAACTTCAGCAAAGGATCGGGGAATGGAATGCAAAACTAAAGGCACAAGGGATGAAACTAAGCACAGATGAGACAGCGGTAATGGCAGCAAATTGGGGAAATCAGGAGAAGCTGAGCATTGAGATAAAAAGGAAGATAGTGGAACAGGTAAATAGCTTCAAGTATCTGGGAGGGGTGGTTGAGGAGAAGGGAAGTCTGAATGAAGAGGTCAAAGCTAGAATCAGAGGGGCTGCAGCCAACTGGCATAGAGTCTTGGGGGTAGTCTATGACAGAAGAATGCCAAAGAAGCTTAAAGGTAAGGTGTACAAGACAGTGAAGTGACCAGCACTACTGCATGCTGCAGAAACCTGGGCAGTAAAGCCAGAGCAGATGAAGAAGCTAGAGGTGATGGAAATAAAGTGCCTGAGAAGGGTGGTAGGATGCACACTGTGGGACAGACGAAGAAATGAGGACATAAGAGCAGAAGCCAAAGTAGCTCCAATTGCAGAAAATATCAAAGAGAACAGATTACAGTGGGTTAGACGTGCAGAAAAGCTTAAGACAATCCGGTGAAGAAGATTTGGGACAGACAGGAAGAAGTACCGCTGTCTCATCTGTGCTTCATTCTTGTCTCCTGAACCTGAATGACTTCTTTGAATCAGTCTCCACAGCCATGGACAAGGGTAAGGTGGTCCACACAGCCTATCTAGACCTTGCCAAGGCCTTTGACACCATCCCCCACTCTGGAATCATAGATAAACTTACTAAGTTGGGCATTAATCCCTATGTCACCCAATGGGTTGCTAAATGGCTTACTGATAGAACCCACACTGTACAAGTAGCCGACTCCAAATCCAGCTCCAGACAAGTGACAAGTGGAGTACCTCAGGGTTCAGTCCTGGGGCCGCTCTTGTTTGGCATCTACTTCTCTGAAGTACAGGTCAACACTAAGGGACTCTGGCTAACAAAGTTTGCAGATGACTGCAAACTGGGAGCCATTATTGAATCCCCAAATGATGTGGATACTCTACAAAAGGGCCTTACAGAAACAGATGCTTGGTGCCAGAGCCATGGGGTCAAGCTCAATGCCAAGAAATGTATTGTTATCCCTTTGGGAAAAACATGTATCCATGAATTACCATATAGGTGGCAGTACACTAAACACAGAAAGTGTGATAAGAGACTTAGGGACACAGGTGGACAGTGGTCTCACCTTCGATAACCACATCGCCACAACAGTCAGGAAATCCTTCTATGTGGCACACCTCATCACGAAGGGCTTTTCATCCAGAAAGGAGGTCATTGTCCCACTGTACTCATCCCTCATTAGACCCATTATAGAATACAACGCCCCATTTGGTATGTACCTCTCAAGGCATCTGCAACAACTGGAAAGGCCTCAGAAATACCTCACTAAAAGAATCACAGGCCTAAAGCAGATGCCCTACGCTGACCGCCTTAAAAAACTCCAGCTATACTCTGTCACATATCATCTACTCAGAGGCGATCTCTGCTTAACATACAAGGCCATGTCAAACCCAGAGCTGTTGGACATGCTACACTTAAAGAAATCCCAATCCCTCAGAGCTACACGCTCCAGGGATCTAAACCTTGTCATCACAATAAACAAAACATGCTGGAGGGATAGGTTCCTGACCCAGAGACTCCTCAGACTCTGGAATAGATTGCCCATACATGTAAAACAGAGTGCCTCTTTGGACCTCTTCAAGAGGAACCTTGACGATTGGATGGGAGAAAGGAAATTCACCCCAGGGATCACGTCAGTCGCCCTGCTAGACAGGGGTCCAGGAAAGTAAATAATGTGGGAAGAAATAGCCAGGGAATTGTTATGGCTAGGCTTGTATAGGCCCTAGGGCTGATAGCCTAGTACCAACCCATGAACCTATGAACCTATGAACCTATGAAGAGGAAATGAGGATGTCCAGCAAAGAGGTGGATGGATTGTGTGAAAGAAGATCTGTGACAGGCATGAGTGTTGAAGAAGGCAGGATTGTGGCACTGAATTGAGAGAGATGGGGACAGTTAACATGCTACCCTGACCCCATGTAGAAAATGGAAAAAGGGGGCTAATGATGATGATGGTTGAGTTGCATTTCAATAATTGTACTATAAGTAACTTTACAAACGCATGTAGTAAGCCACTTTTCATTTATTCATGACTGGATTTAAAAATGGATATAACTTGCATATAATACAATACATTTTATTAATCTGAAGACTGTACTAGTTGGTGGACAGGTATCTCTTATGTAGTGTGTACCTACTAGTAGAAAATGAATCCATGATGTGGCTACAGGAGGAAAACCAAACCATGAAGCACTGAGTGTTGTAGCCCTGGTGGAGTGGACAGAACACACCATGGTATCCCACCTCCCACAAAGACTGTGATCTGCTTATTTTTGTGAATCCGTCTTAATTTCCACTACGTGTAAAACACTGATGGTAAACCATTATACACTGATAATGCTATAATGCATCATAGCTTCTCCTTCTTTCACAGCATTGTAGAATTGTTCAAAACAAGGGCCACAAGTTACAACTAGCTAAAGAAGATAAATATAATTGTTTTAGAAATGCAGGCTGATGAAACCAACCCATTTTACAACCAGGAAATTATTTATTTATTTTTTATTTATTTAACATTTGTTAACCGGGAAAGTTCAACTAGGACAGAGCCTATTTTCAGTGGAGGCCCGGGGAGAAACACTCCAGACGCATGTCTTTGAATTTGGGAGGAAACTGGAGTACACTGAGGAATCCCACGTGAATGCAGGGAGGACATGCAGACTCTGCACAGAAGGCACCCCAGCTGAGAATTGAACTGGAAAGCCTCTTGCTGTGAGGCGACAACATTAACTGCTGCATCACTGTGCTGTCGCCCGTGATGAGTCTTCAAATTTAGAACATAGCATTTATGACTTCTGAATATTTTTTTTCAACACATTCCAGGATTTCTTTTAAGGACTCCAAAAGGTTACAATGACAGGAAATCCTGTCCTGTAAGATTTTTCAGTCACTGCACAATAAATTTTTCCTTCAGACAAGTATTGAAGCATTTTCACTTCAACAGTTTGGCAGTCAAAAGAAGACTGTTCTGAAAATGGGGGTCAGAAAACTTAAAAACTTACAACAGAGAGGAAAAGTACAGCTGTATTTAGAACTTGCCACATTGCAGATCCTAAGAGTATATTCACTGTTGTAGTCATGCCATCTGTGATTCTTGCCATAAGGTAGCATGATGGGTGGCCCAACCTTTTCAACTTTGGCTGACTCCCTATCACTTGAGGACAAGAGTGTCAATGTTATGAGTGGTGTTGGCTTGTGCCATCTTCAGAGCTTTACTGCACTGTCTGAACCAGGAGGCAAATGTCAAGACTTCAGAGCACAAGTGAACTTAAGGGAGACGTTTACAGGGAGCAACGACCCAACCACAACCCCCAATCTCCTTCTCTGGGTTTTGGGTCATATTAGAGGAAGGAAGACTCTTTCAAATTTGTAAAAGGAAGGTATGATGCAAGTAACCATCCGAAACTGTAGATGCCCAAAGGGAGGCAGAGAGAGAGAGAGAGACAGACAGACAGACAGACTGACAGAGAGAGAAAGAAAAGGGGAAGGGAGAATGGTGGGTGGGAAAATCTGCAACAACTGAATTATGCTCATTGTATTATTCAGTGATGATTCAGCCCTCACAGAGGGATAAGACTATCCTGTTCTGCAAAGGCCTAAAGGAAGAGGAGGACTAGAGATTTCAGTACTAAAATGTGGTCCTGGTCTCAGGAAAGGCACCAGCAGGACAATCAGTTCCATTTTGCTAGGAAAGATTTTCTTGCATTTGGATTTCTAGACTCCCTCATAATATTAAACACGTCTTAGGAGAAAATGCGTTTAAATGAAATGACTGGAAGATCATCAAGCTGTCAGCCTCAACACCCTCAGGTCTGGTGTAGCCACAATTCTGATTTGTTTCTAAATAAAACCATTCTTGTTGACATTTGAATTACAATTTGACACTGGGTTGGAGATGTGTGAATTAATGTGTTTATTGTTCAGCAACTATTGTAAAAACATATTCAGAATTATCTTTCTACTGTTTTGCATATTATTGTGTTTATTTTATACATTTGTTAATAAGATAAGAATTATCCTCTTATACAGATGACCCAGGACAACTGTCTGGTTACGTGACTCACTCAGAGTCACAAAGCAGGCATATAGAAGTGGAAGGAATCACTTTACCCTTGGTAACAGGAGCAGCTCATTAACATTTTAATCTTCTGCATTAGTTAGCAGACATACCATACGTTGGCTCCACCATATTCCACTTGTAAATAAGTTTAAACCTTTTTGTTATGGTATCTAATTATATTGAACATTGTTTGCTGCCATTATTTTTCTACTTCCGTTATACTGATAATTTTGCCTTTCTGTCACTAAATGTTGCTTTTGCCTACATAGCCTTCTTTATGACAGGAAAAAGTCCCCAGCAGATCTCTCAACTGTCCAGATTTTTGCATCATATTTGTGGTCTGTTCTTCATAAAAAATGTGCTTTTCTGGCAAATCACTGAGGACTGAACTCACTAAATAATGACATATATTTGTGTTTCAGGCTTCATATCTTTCAGAAAATGTATGAAAACATAAATCCTGTTAATCTAGCAATGTTCTAACTTTATAAGAGTAATATTTAAAATCTGTCCCCCATTATTTTAGGCTTTAGCGAGATTTTTTGCTCTAAGAAGTTGAGCAGTATTGTCCTCAGACCAGTTCACTTATGCAGGTAACAAATGTAAAATAAAACTAAAATAAAAGGCCTCAAAGACCAGGGTCTGTGTTTATATGGGGCTGACTAGAAGAATAGGGGGGTTTGATAAACAAGGGTCTTGGGAATTGGTGAACCAGTAAAGGAGTTGGAAAGCTAGAGAGCACCATATAGGAGATGTTTTAGGGATATCTGGCAAAGGTGAACAAGGGCTGGGAAGGCAATCAGGAAGAGAAAAATAGCTTGGTTTATCTGGATAGTGGACAAGTGTGTGTCTGTGTCTGTATAGGGTGTTTGCATTAAGATAAAGACAGACATACAAAAAAAGTGGAAAACAATAGATATTATGGGACCTTCAGGCCAGGAATGTAGGAAAAAAATGAAAGCAGGTTGAGAAATTAGTGAACTTGGAGGAAGAAATGATGTACAAAGATAGGCTAAGGGTATCCACCCTCTTTTCATTATAAAAGAATAGCAATAGGGATACAATACAGACTCTTAAAGGAGAACACTGGGATATTAAAGCAGATTGCTCAACCTGCTGTCCCTTTTAGTCCCTGTTATTTTATCCTGGTTCAAAAAATAATCACCACAGCTTTAAAAAGTAATCCACTCTACTGTTTTACCTCATAGGCTTCCTACCTTTCTTTACTGTTTTAGTTTCTGTTTGAAAACCCAGTTGAAAAACCTCTAGCTGGCTCTTAATTGCTGATGTCATGTCTGCCAGACCTCTTTCTGTAGTTACCAGGATGTTTCCTCCCATAAAGTGATGTAACCACTGCCTTATTTGCAAGCTCTATAGAAGAGGCAGTGAACCTCCCACATAGTGATGCCAGAGCTGCCTTGCCCAGCCCACTCTATTCTAATCTAAATGACAAACTATAATCTCAATTATCTGAACAGCCCTACTGATATGTGACAAAGTACAGTGAGGAAGTACAGGCAACAGTACAGTAACAGCTGCATGAACAAAGAGCATACATTTGCAATGACCATGTGTACACATTAATTGCATCTTTTTACATAGGAAGCAGATGTCTGTCACAATTAATAGACAACACTACATAAGATTACATGAAGTATGTCATACCTTAATCTTAAATTACCCACTTACAAAATGCGACTACTGTCATGCAAGTACGTAAAATATTTCATGTTTATAGTCTATCAGTTGTTAGCTATTTAACCAAATTGGAAGGAAAGAAATTGGGAAGTTGATGGTTTGCAAAGCTGTGATTTCTTCCAGTGCTATGGAGCTCAGATCTAAATTTGACAGCAGGAGGAGTGCAGCAAATAAATTGCCCCACTGTAAGGAAGGAAAGGCTGTGACAAAACAATACATTAGTCAGGTCACTTGCTGAGAAGTCTCAATCACATGCAGACAATGGGTCAAATTACCCTTAGTACTTTGACAGCTAGGAAATGTAAGTGGGAAGGGGAGGGGAAGATACCTCAAAGAACTACAATTCAGACTTCACAAAATAAATCAAGTTAGCATTTGTAAGAGGAAGCAGCAATAAAATGCACTTTTCAATTATGTTCTGTGGCATTTGCACTGCTTCTGTTTGATGTAGTCATTGAAAAGGGAAAAAAAATGTTAACCAAAACTAGGTGACTACAACACAGTAATGAATGTCTGTAAAATCAGTGCAGTGACAGGGAAAAAGTGGCAGATATGATGCAAATATTTAGAGACAAACAATGAATTCTGGGATACCTAGAGGCAGACTAAACAATCAGAATTACTTCAGTATGCCAGACCCCATGTGGTCAGACACAGAAATTATTATAAAAATATCTAAATAACTGTAAATAGTCCCAGAGTGATGTTAAAATGTTAGAAACACCAAACCATGATGAAATAAACATTTTTTTTGAGTCTGTGGGCACGATTCTCCTTTAAGGTACTAATGGAAAATTCTGCTGGAATTCATACAGAAGGAAAGGTAGAATAGGGAGGAGACAGTGTGATGAACAGACCAAGATGACATAATTTAACCTTAATATCTTCTTCTTTCAGCTGCTCCCATTAGGGGTCACCACAGCAGATCAACTGTTTCCATTTCTTCCTGTCCTCTGCATCTTGCTCTGTGACACCAACCACCTGCATGTCATCTCTCACTGCATCCATAAACCTTGAAATTAGGCCTCCCTCTTTTCCTGTTACCTGGCAGCTTCATCCGTAGCATCTTTTTCCCAATATACTCTGCATCCCTCCTCAGCACATGTCCAGACCAACGTAATCTTGCCTCTCTGGTTTTGTCTCCAAACCTTCCAACCTGTGCTGACCCTCTAATATACTATTCCTAATCCTGTCCATCCTCGTCACACCCAGTGCAAATCTTAACATCTTCATCTCTGCCACGTCAAGCTCTGACTCCTGACTTTTTGTCAATGCCACTGTCTCCAACCCATATAACATAGCTGATCTCACTACCCTCTTGTAGACCTTCCCTTTCACTCTTACTGGTACTTGTCTGTCACAAATCACTCCCCACACTCTTCTCCACCCACTCCATCCTGCCTGTACTCTCTTCTTCACCTCTCTTCCACACTCACCATTACTCTGAACTATTGAACCCTAGTATTTAAACTCATCCACCTTTGCCACCTCTACTCCATACATCCTCACCATTCCTCTATCCTCCCTCTCATTCACACACATATATTCTGTCTTAGTCCTGCTGACCTTCATTCCTCTTCTCTCTAGAGCATATCTCCATCTCTCCAGGGTCTCCTCCACCTGTTCCCTACTCTCACTACAGATCACAATGTCATCTGCTAACATCATAGTCTACAGGGACTCCTGTCTGATCTTGTCTGTCAACCTGTCCATCACCATTGCAAATAAGAAAGGGCTCAGAGATGATCCTTGATGTAATCCCACCTCTACCTTAAACGCATCCATCACTCCCACCGCAAACCTCACCGCTGTCACACTTCCCTCGTACATATCCTGTACCACTCTTACATACTTCTCTGACACTCCCGACTTCCTCATACAATACCACAACTCCTCTCTAGGCACTCTGTCATATGCTTTCTCTAAGTCCACAAAAACACAATGCAACTCCTTCTGACCTTCTCTGTACTGTTCCATCAACACTCTCAGAGCAAACATCGCATCTGTAGTGCTCTTTCCCGGCATAAAACCATACTGCTGTTCACTAATCATCACGTCCATTCTTAACCTAGCTTCCACTACTCTTTTCCATAATTTCATGCTGTGACTGATCAGTTTAATTCCTCAGTAGTTACTACAGCCCTGCACATCACCCTTATTCCTAAAAATTGGTACCAAAACACTTTTTCTTCATTCCTCAGGCATCCTCTCACTTTCCAAAATTTCATAAAACAATCTGGTTAAAAACTCCACTGCCATTTCACCTAAACACCTCTATGCTTTCACAGGTATGTCATCTGGACCAACAGCCTTTCCATTCTTCATCCTCTTCATAGCTATCCTTACTTTCTCCTTGCTAATCCATTGCACTTCCTGATTCACTATCCTCACATCATCCAACCTTCTCTCCCTCTCATTCCCTTCATTCATCAGCCCCTCAAAGTACTCTTTCCATCTGCTCAACACACTCTCCTCACTTGTGAGTACATTCCCCTCATTATCCTTTATCACCTTTACCTGCTGCACATCTTTACTAGCTCGGTCCCTCTGTCTAGCCAATTGGTACTAGTCCTTTTCTCCCTCCTTAGTGTCCAACCTTTCATACAACTCTTCATATGCCTTATCCTTTGCCACCTCTGTCTTTGCCATGCACCTCATCTCCTTATACTCCTGTCTACTTTCTTCATCTCTCTGACAATCCCTCTTCTTCTTTGCCAACCTATTTCTCTGTATACTCTTCTGTACTTCCTCATTGCACCACCATGTCTCCTTGTTGTCCTTCCTCTGTCCAGATGTCATACCAAGCACATTACTAGCTGTTTCCCTTACTAGCTCTATATATCAGTTGAAATAATATAAATGAGGGTGTGATGATCCACCACTGGATCAGTAATCAAGGAGCCTCAATCCTCACCACTGGCAACAATGGGGGACATACACTCGGAGGATAACATGTACACACACAGTATTTCCATATGCAGCTCTCTGCATCAAGTGCAATTTCCCTTAAGAGCACACAGAGACCACAGTCAGTTCATGGCTGGCTTCTCCTTCTTCCTCCAGATCCCCAGTAAGACTCCCCTATGGCACAGCTGTATAGTTGGGATCTCAGCTGAGTGACCAAGCCAAGACCTACGAGCACCCTCTCTGTCCAGCCAGTGCTCTGTGCCCCTGCCCAAGTAGTTGACACACACACTCTTTGAGGTTTGATTTACACACACACACACACACACACACACACACACACACACACACACACACACACACACACACACACACACACACACACACACACACACACACACACACACACACACACACACACACACACACACACACCTGGGAGAGGCTGGCACAGGTTTAATAGCTATGCCCCTTCTGCCCAGACTATAAGGAAGTTACCACTGCCACCAGTCAACTCCTTATCAGCTACTTTAAGGCCCATAAAGGGTGTCCAATCTTACTGTGTAATATTAATACAAATAGTAGTTTGACCAAGAGAAAGGCTGTTAGGATTGGCCCACACGGTGTCACCAAATAAATATGCAAGTACTCCCAAAACTTAAATAGCTCTACATACAACACAGGTTTAAATATATTTAACAATAAATAATAAAAGAACAAGAAAATACTCAGTATATTTACACTGTGACATCAGAGTTCAAAATCACAGGGAACATGTAAAACAACACTGAAGGACAGTCTCAAATAAATAAAGAAAAATATCTAAACTAAGGTTCACCATATTCCTGACTGTATCCAAGAGAATAATACTGTTCCCTTGAAACTTCATTAGAGCAAGGCAGCTGTTCTGGTGAATGGGTTTTGTCATTGTCAGGTCCAAGACAGAATACAGAATGCTCTCTCTCTCTCTCTCTCTCTCTCTCTAAGACTTCTCAAATTAAAATCTCAAATATTACTGCTGGGATAGCTTGTAGAATTACATCATTTCTTGTCATCTGACTATCCCAGATGAAACGCCCACTGCTGGAAACTGGCAGTATTTAGCATCTACTTGTGAAAATATGTAGACCTCAGATCTTTGGCAGATGCTGGAAGTCATAAAACAATTACATTCCTCCAAATTTCAAGAAAAGTAATTATTTCACCCTAAAGACAATGCAGAAAGCTCCCCACTACAGACATTGTATGTCTTGCTGCAATGAAATTGAAAGATGCCATCTTTTATGTTCTAGCCATAAAGTAATTTAATTTCAGTTATTTTTCTGAAGTAAACCTCCTGTATTCCTGTTTCCACTGTTAAAATAGATGCATTTAAACAGTTACAATAATGGACATACATTTCTGTTCTATTACAGTAGGGCACACTGTGGTTACATTTCAAACAGCACTTTACAAAAACCTTTTCGACACATACATCTGTACAAACCAGTTTGATATACACATGACATACAGTTCTAATACATTTGTAACACAAGCATCTCATATAAATCATGTTGGTATTCACAAATGCCACATAATTATTTGCAAAATTCCAGATAGCTGTGCTGACAGTATCTCCCTTTGTCACAGAGGGGAGCACAATAGACATTATTTACAAAATATACTTGCAAAGTACATTTTTGGCAAAACATTTTGAATGAGTAGAGACAATATCAACTGCAGTGTGCAACAGGATAATCATAGCAGATTATTCTATGGCATGCCAACTTCCACTTTGTTGATGAGCTGAAAATAATTCCTGAAACAAAGAAGGGTGAAAAAATGAACTTTAAGTACATTTTGCAGGGGTACCCTCTCTTACACCACCCACCCACACTTATATATGCCACCACTATGGCCACACCAGCTCACTCTCAAAACAAGTGAATCACTGCTGGCACACACCTAAAAATTGTACTGACAATGATTTCCTATGGACAGCAGCAATCAATGTTGTGTTCTACAGGGGTGGCTACTGACACTTGATGAATTTCACCTGGACTGACTATAGAGGACCCTTCTTATCAGGATTATCTGTCATTCATAGTTGCAGATGCACAAAGACCTGAAGCAAGACAATATGTGTTATTTAGATGGAATCTGTAAAACAAGGGAATGCATTCTGTTTGAGCTTATGCCCCTTTAGTTTCTGTCTGAACTGAATTATGCTGTTATTTGTATGATATTATCTCAGATATTATATCAGTAGGTTGGCATAAGTTTGCTGAAAGCTCTTTCCGTTATGGAAAGTTTGAAAGAAGAACTGATTAGGTCTAGTTATGCAATCCACTGATATTTTATTGAAATTCACACAAAAGAACCTACAAAAATTCTGGGAATACAAGATGTTTATATGTTCATAGGAGGTTACCAGGCTAATAGCTCAAGAGCATTTACAGGCTTAGCCATATTTATCCCAAGTTTCCCATTTATAAATAGCTAGGTGAATGAAGTTCACAGAGGTATGACCCTATGGTATGGTAATTAATAGCGACTGCCTCTGTCCATGACAGACAGGGGTACCACCCCAGGAGTGAATTTATGATTACCCGTCCATTGGTCTAGGTTGAGCTTGAAGAGGTTCAGTGAGAGGATCTGCTTCACATGAATGGGAAGCTTGCCCCAGAGAAGAGGTAGTCTCTGAGAGATGTATCTATCTCTCCAACATGATTTGTTCATATTGGAGGCTAGGTTAGGATCCCTGGAGTGAGTGACCCTTGTGCAGTTTGATTTACAAATGTGTAACATTTCCATCAGGGCTGGGTTAGAGACTGCTCTGTATGCCAGACACAGATCACCCCTTAGTAGCCTGTAGGAGACAGAATAGTGGCAGGGCTTTCAATCTGTCTGTGTAGGATTTATTTTGTGTATCCTGTATTTTCTTGGTGAGAAATCTCTGAGGTCTCTCCAGTTGTTGCTATGGTCTGGTAAGGTACATACAAAAGAGTATATTGCACTCAGTTATTGGTCTGATGAGGGCCAAGTACAATGGAATTATAACATCCTTTGATATGGATGCTGTGCCTTTACTTATGAGATGTGCCACCTAGTAGGATTTCCTCACCACTGTGGACACACAGTGGTCAAAGTTCAAACAACCAAACATTTTACCTTTTATAGTAGTTAGGCAGTGGACCCTGTTTTCTATGAATTGGCTGAAAAATAATTTAAAATAGGGAGAAACATAATGAATATATTTTAAAGCTGAGGCTTTAGAAAGCATCCTTATTAAATATGACTCTGTATTTAAAGAAGAAGTAATGAGAGTGTCAAAGGGGACAACTACACACATTCTTGCTTGGGCAGGCACAATTCTAGGTTCTTCAGATCTAGGTTTGTTCCTTATTCACTGCAATTAAAGCAACATAATATTGAAAGAACAAATGTAAAGTATTCAGAATAGACTCTGCTTGTGGCCTCTATACTGAAATCTCAATGGAATATGAGGCCGTGCAGAGATTCTGAAAGAAACTCGTAATCGGGTAGTTTACCTAGAAGAGTACTGCATACCTCAAGTGGAAATTTTTTTTTTCTTCACATTGTTGACATGGAGCCAGAAGTTTTAAAAATCATATAAGCCATGCCTATTTGGGTCTATATCACCACATTGAATGGTGATACGTTTGAACCGAAAAGTCTGAAAGCCCTAAACCGCAAAGTTATGGAACATTGATTTTTTTCCCCCAAGGAAAAAAATCAGTGACTGTCTTCCGGGCTTTGCTATCTCCTCCACTGTAGTGCGATCTCGGAGTTGGTATATTTAAGTAGGGGGGTGTTCGGGGTACAGCCCCCCATGTTGGGGTGTGTGGGGGTAAAGCCCCCCACTTCAGTTTGTTTTAAAGTTTTGATTTTTTTTTTCACGGAGCAGCAATTTTTTTCCCTGGGAAAAAAAATGGTGTAACGTGAGTTAGCTGTTTAGGGTTTTCAGACTTTTAGGTTTGAACAAAGGGTGTTCGGACTTATTAGGATTCAACATCGTGATATAGACCTGCCTAATTAACAACCATTTGAAATGTTGGGACCCTCTAGAACAAATCCCAAAATGCAGACACTGAATGGCCAAAAGATCAGAGTTGTATATACAAAGTCCGAGATACCATTTCTTGAAATATTCCCTTTGCTCTGAGGTATGGAGGCCTTGGTGTTGATATATATACATTTGGGGATATGGGGGATGCAGGGGGGCTTAACCCTGCAAAAAAAAGTTTAAAGGAACAGAACGATTTTTGAGATTTGGTATTTTTTTCAGCTTGTCGGCACTCTGCATTTAAAGTGCCGACATTTCAATAGGGAGCCTGTTTTAGATCAGTTTAATAAATATTTGATTATAAATACACAAAGAACTAGCTATATATGACCTTTAATATTTTTGAGTGTTTTCTGCATCTGTTATAATTTATAGGACTATAAAATGTTTGTTACGAGAGACAATTTGTAGTTTATCTAGACAATATCCTAGTTGTATCACCGATCGTATCTGAGGAACATATCCAGTAGTTACAGGAAGTGTTGAAAAGATTGGGAGATGTAGGTCTGTGCCACAGGAGAAACAGGTGTAACAAGTGTTTTTTTTTTTTTTTTGGTTAAAAGGAGAAAAAAATATTTGGGTGACATAGTACCTGCACTCTGTTTATTTCCTGTAGAGACTAAGGTAAAAGCCAGCAGTGAGACTCCATTCTCCAGGAAATGTTATTAAGCTGAAAAAAGATAGGGATACTTAACTAGTTTAATTTTTACTAAGTTGTGCAACTCTTTTAAACCTCTGGTTCCATTTGTTACACAAAAACAGACTATGTTCAAGGGGAAAATAATAGAAAGTAAAATTTCAAGTCAAGCGATTGCTATAATCTGCTGATGTGTTTATTATTTATGTGATAAAGAGTGGATCCTATCTTGTAATGCTTCAGTTTATGGCTGTTTTTTTTACAGAGAATTCCTGACAGCAATGAGAAACTGCATGGTTTTATCTCTCACACACTTATACCTGCTCAGAAAAAAAGTATTCTTCACTAATTAAGGAAGGCTTGACCATCATTTCTGGAATCAATATTCCATCATAAATGTATGTATGCAAAAATGTATTTTGTCTTTTCCCATTTAGGGGTCGCCACAGTGGATCACCGGTTAGCAGATTGATTGGCAGTGGTGTTTTTATGGTGTCGAGTTGCCAGCCTGGTGCCCAACCTTCACAGAAGGTGCACACATACACACATGCACCTACATTCATGTCTTTAAAACTCACTTCACTGCAGAGAGGACATGCAGACTCTGTACAGAAGGTGCTCCAGTTGAGAATCAAACCAGACAACCTCTTGCTGTGAGGCGACAACGCTAACCACTGCACCACTGTGGCTAACTCAAATGTATGTATGATCATGTTTTTTTATCATATACACAGATAAAACACTGGTTACATTGTTTTATGAAATGGACTTTGTAAAACGGGTTTATGAACAGTTCACTGCAGGACATTGCTACTGTGACCACATGAATATAAGATTGTCTGCAGACCGGTTAGTTCTGTGGCACAGATTATGTCCTAACCACAGCCCAGTTGACCTGGAAGTGATTACTGTCCTGAGCACTGGGAGAGACAGCAGGGAAGTTGATACTGAGCAGTCATTGTTGACTCACCCGTGGTGGGTGTCAGGAAGACAACCAAGACCACCCCACTAGTACTAGCCACTCTGAGCATCCACTGACCACAAGAAATGCTGAGGACACATACAGCCACTAAACAATGCATTCACATTCTGAAGCCAGGATTAGGTACATATGCGGAAGTGAGCACACATTTGTAGGCCAGTATTGTGAAATGTGTGTCAGGTAGCATTGTAGGTTAGGCAGCATAAACTTTGGTCCTGTTGAATGGAGAGTGAACATCCTGATGGCTGAATCACCAGGAAATTTGGGAAACTGACCTTTTTACATATGGGAAGAAAAAAGTACATAAAACAATTGCCTACAAACTAGAAACCATCATCCCAGTTCTGATACAGTGAGTAGGTCCGTCATGGCAGAAAAAAAACTACAAGGCATGGACATCTGTGATTAAGTACTAACATTAGATTTCAGGAATGATACATCGGTGTGCACACTGGATTGCTAAAGATGTATGTTTGTCACATGTGCATAACATTGTTTCTAAAGGCTGACCTGCGAATGTTACACTCTACTTTTTCAGAAGTCAGGCTAGCCTTAAGAATTAGAGATGTGGGATTTTAGAGTTATAATTCCTCTTCAACACCATTCTGTAGGACATCCTGTTAGTCCACAGCAGCATTCCTACTAAAGAAATGGCCAGGTCTATGGGGAGGATGCCCCCTGTTGCAGAAGGAAGTAGCAGTCCACAAAAATCACAAAAACTGGTAGGCCAAAAAAGAGCCAGAAAGACGATAGAGTGGACTACTGAGGATAAGAAAAATTATTTATTGTTACTACTATGCAAGAAGCCCAGAATTTCCAGACAGATGATATACAAAAAGATTAAGATAGAAATTAGAGAAAAGAAAAATACTCCCCCCAGAAAAATTGTTAGAAGCTTCAAATAACAGATTTATGAAAAACGTTAGCTAGACCAAGAAAGATTGGGCTGTGTGGAAAAAAGAGCAACTTAAAAAATGTGAAAATATAAAGAACAAAAGCTAGAGACTTTTGAAAGGTATAAAAAAGAAATATGGACATGGGAAAGAAAGGGAGATCTGATATGGTGCAATATTTATGCAAAGGAGAAAGCTAAATTAATCAATACAAAAAAGGCAGTCCCAAAGATATTTGAAGAGAAATACAGGCAAAGGCATCCATATATGAAAAAATTCATTGTAAAAAATAAGATCACAAAGAGGAAAGGTAGAACAGAAGATTAGTAAATTAGAAGTAAAAAAAAAATAGAAGATGAAGTTATGGAATACTTACAAAGTGAAGGAGTTAGTGCAGAAACTCTAACACAGGTCACACCACAGCATGATGAAACGAGTCCCCAAAATAAGGAGAAAGAGGAGGAGCAGGAGACGTCTGAAGAAGAAATATGGACATGGGAAAGAAAAAGAAATGTAATATGGTGCAATATTTATGCAAAGGAGAAAGCAACACTGACCAATACAAAAAGAGCAGCACCAAAGATATTTGAAGAGAAATACAGGCAAATGCACCTGGACATTAAAAATTTTACAATGCAAAAAAAGGGAAAACAAAGAGGAAAAGTAGAAAAGAGGATTAGTAATGGAAAAGTCAAAGAAATAAAAACTGAGGTTATGGAGCACCTGCAAAGTGAATAAATGTAGTGTAGAAAATCTAGCTCAGATAACATCACAACCGAATAGAGCATTGAATCCCCAAATTAAGGAGAAACAAGTAGAGTGGGACAGATCTGTTTAGTTGCCATATGAATATACTTTGAAGCCTTTCATAGGAAACCAGTACAAATGTTCAGATGGAGTTGCACAGCAAGAGAAGGAACAGGAAACTGTGGCAACTCTGATGCAGTCAATGTTGTGGAATGATTGGCCAGTGAGCTCCCATATGAAAGAGCAACGGATGACACAGGATGAAATGGAGGAGAATGTGGCACAGAAAGATGCTCCGGAACTTTCTATAGATTGCCCACAGGAAATAGAGAACAAAGAGTGTGCCCTCAGTTTAGAAGAAATGATCTAAGACAAGAGTTGCCTGATTTATTAGAAATGGACACACATATTAAGATCAGTGAAGGAAACAAACAGACTACAGAAAGTCAATAAAACCCCAAAAGTTAGAAGTTTGATAAAACAAATGAACACAGTAATTAGGACTGTTCATACAGAGTCATGTGATATAACAGAAATAAATAGGATATGTTACTGTGCAGCTAAATTAATAACAGTCTTACCACAAAAATACAGGGCAATAAGGGAAAGGAGGGGTAGAAATCGAATGCCATAATGGAAGTATCTAATGGAGAAAACTATAAAGCAATTAAGACAAGAATTGTCACTGTTTGAAGAGTACAGAAGTGGGAAAAGTGCAACAAAAATACTCAGAAAGATAGACGTGATAAAAGTGATGCGCAGTATTATAATGGATCAGGATTTATCATGTACCATCACAAATAATAAACTAAGAATGTCAGCACAGGCAAAAAAACTTAAAAGATACACACATAAATATAAAGGAAAAGTACAAAATAAGCAATTTACTGATGACCCAAAAAAGTTTGATAGAGAATTGGGAAACAAAGCAAAAGGAATTGAAACACCACCAAAAAAATAAATAAATACATTTTGGAGAAATAATTATGAAGATCCTGTGGAACATAATAAAGTTGCTAACTGGATAGAAGTAAAAGAAACAGTAAGAAGTTCAAATGTACAGGATATGAAATAGGATGAAGTAATGGCCAGAAAGATTGAAATAAAGTTAAGAAAAGGTCCTATTTGGAAAACTCCAAGCCCAGATCTAGTACCTAACTTCTGTCTAAAAGTATTAACATCTTAGCATGAAGATTTAACCACAAGTAAGAACTATTTATATGCATATCCTGACTAGACACCAGCCTGGTTAACAATAGGAAAAATGTTAATCCTACTTAAGAGTAAACCTGCAAGCTATCCTAAAAACTATAGACCAATAACGTGCCTTCCGATAATGTATGAACTATACACTGGAACTGATGCTGACAAAGTTTATAGTCATTTAGAAGAAAACTCAATCATGGCAATAGAACAAAAGGGTAATAAAAGAAAGTTATATGGAATAAAGAATCATTTGTTGTTAAATAAAGTCATAATGGAGAACTATAAAAAGGGGAAAAATCTAAGTATGGCATGGATAGACTATAAAAAAAGCATTTAACAGTATCCCACATTCAAGGATACAAGAATGCTTAAAAATGTATAAGATACAGTCTGCACTGATTAATTACATTACAGCGACTATAAATGGTGGCAAACAACTTTGCAGTTAAGCCATGATAAAGGACAAAATCATTATTCCAGGGATAAAAACTCAAAGGGAGATATTCCAGGGTGACACTCTGTCAGCACTGCTTTTTTGTCTTCCCCTTAACCCATCAAGTTGTCTACTTAATAGATTAAAACAGCAACAACGCCTCTAAAAAGACCCAATGGCTGATATATAAAAAACAAACTTTTATTAGGACAAAGTAAGCACTTTCACATTCTCTGGGAACACTTCTTCAGACTTCTAACAATTGCAGTTAAGAAACCACCACATATAAAAAGCAATAGACCAATCAAAAGAGGCAACATCATTCAATATATTCAATTGAAAATGCAGTGCAGTTGTGTTTAAATCAACACTTGTAAATTAGTCCTAAAAAGAGCCGATCATTTACTCAGTTCTCCATTTGCGTTAAAAACAAATACAGTTCATCCAATTATGTAACTATCCATAACTATTATGGTTTAAAAATACAAAATATAAATATATTTATGTAAAATACCATAAACACAGAGTTACAAGAAGAGTTCACCATGATTCATAAAAACGAGTAAAACTTGCTTCACAACAAACTTTGTCATAAAACATTTTGCGTGAATTCAAACTGCACAAACATTTCTGTTGTGTCTAATTATTAAATAGATACTATGATATACTGTGTAAATGTTTTAAAACCCAACCAGACCTATGATGTGCAGCAGCATATGGTGTCTTCACGTAAAACTCATCTTGAGAACAAATGGTCAAAATGATGATTGTATTACCCCCACAATGTACAATAATCACAATAGATCTAATGTTGAACATCATTCTAAGGCTCATTAAAACTATAAAAGATCATGTTTGTAGAAATTTTTCTTACATATGCACTTCAGGTGCACACTTCCGTAAAAGGTAGGCAGACATCTTGTCCAGCTGATTAGGGAGCTAACATGGCATGCCCATTCTACGAAGCTATCATCGATAATCACATGATATAAACTTCAAGTCACTATATCATCCAACACGGGCGTATTCAATCATAAATAGCATTCATATTGTATAAAAATCAAAAACACCCTTGCCAAAAAATAAAAAATATTAACTCACTATGCAAAGCTATATTAAATAAATAGATAATCGAATGGCTGTGCTCTATTAAAGCAAGAAAGCATCATATACAGAGACGCTGCTGATACAAAGCACAATAAAAATGCAAAACATATGAAGTACATAAAACATACCTGGTGTGATTGTTCATATATGAACTAAAGCCGTATATTGAAACTAGACAGAATCCTATAGTTTTAGTGTGTGATCGGCCTACACTTCAAGAAATGTTTTAAAGAGACAGCATAATTTAGCCTATGATTTTTATCAACTTGCAATTTAATAATCCACCTCTTTTCAAGAGCTTCAGTTATATTCCTGATGTCACTATTCCTAGTATCACTGGATACCAAACCCAATGCTAAAAAACTAAGTGTATGTGCTGGTAGATATTTCAAAGACTAGTACCCTTGCTGTGAGCCATTTAAGCTAGCCAATTATCCCTTGTGAGACTCAAACCCTGCACCTTGTGTTTGTAAGGCAAACACCTTAACCATTAGGCCACCCTCCCAACCCTGCCTGCATTACATGCTTAGCTGTAGCTATAGAAGTGTCTTTTAGCTAATTTTATAGACATGTTCTCTCACTCTTTCTCTGAGGGTCCTATTAGTTTTGCCCACATAGAATCTGGGGCAACTAACACAATATGCTAAATATACTAAGTTAGGAGAAGCACAATTTGCAAACAGGTCAAATATATATATCTCTTACCAGTGGATGGATGTGTAAAAGTATTACTGTTGGCCATATAACCACAAAACCTGCATCTGTCACAACTGTAGGTACCCTTTTTCGATGTAAGTATCAAAGGCCTAGGTCTTTTTAGAGGAGTTGCTACTGTTTTAACGTCTTTATTTTATACTCCTCTCACTCCTTGTCAGGAGATGCACTTATTTTGTGAAATTGGTTAATAGATTAGGTTATGGTTATAGTTTGGCTCCCAGAAAACAACAAAGTGTAAGGAGTTATCATCTTCTTTTTGTAGATGATTTAAAACTGTATACTTCATCAGATGAGGAAGTGAAAGCACAACTGCAAGTGGTCAAAGCTTTTTCAGATGATATAAGAATGTTGTTTGGTCTTGATAAATGTGCAAAAGCAACCCTTGAAGCAGGAAAGTTGCAGCACCAAGAAAACATCAGTTTGGGACAGGAATGTGATATGAAAGAACCTGAGCAAGAGAGAGTGTATAAATATTTGAGAATTGATGAAGGATCAACAATAAAACATGAACAAATACAAATAAAACTTAGTAAGGAATATTTTATAAGACAATACTGAAAACCACGCTGACCTCTAGAAACAAAGTACAACCATTAAAACACTTTGCTCTTCCTGTATTAACTGGAGTGATTGACTGGCCCCAAATGGTGTTGGATAGGTTGTACAGGAAAACAAGAAGGATGCTTCATGCTCATCAAATGATTTATAAAAATCAGTGCATACCAAGATTATATATGCCTTGTTCTGAAGGAGGTATGGGCCTTCTCCAAACCTGATTACATGTATAGATCTGGTATTATGGGACTGTATACATATCTGCTGACCTCACAAAATCTAAATGTAATAAAAGTTTTAAAGATGGGAAGAATAAGTTCATAGGTTCATAGGTTCATAGGTAAGTACTAGGCTATCTGCCCATGGGCATTTATAAGCCTAGCCACAGAGTGATGGCTTTCGCCTCCCCATTAATTAGTAACCTGGGCCTCTGTCAATAGGGCTCCTGAAGTGATCGCAGGGTAGAACTTACGATTACCCATCCACTCATCAAGATTTATCTTGAAGAGGGTCAGAGAGGAGCTCTGTCGAATATGGATTGGGATTCTGTTCCAGAGTGAGGGGAGTCGCTGGGACAGGAATCTATCCCTCCAGCACGTCCTGTTTATTGTTGTACATAGGTTAAAGTCGCTAGAACGAGTGATTCTGAGGGATCTCGTTTTTTTGAGGTGAAGCATGTACATTAGCTCAGGGTTTGACATGGCCCTATAGGTCAGGCATAGGTCACCTCTGAGCAGATGGTAAGCGACTGAGAAGAGCTGGAGCTTTTTTAGTTGTGCTTCATAGGGTAATTGTTTAAGGCCCTTAATCCTCTTAGTGAGGTACGTCTGTGGTCTTTCTAGTTGTTGCAGGTGCCTAGTGAGGTACATCCCAAATGGGGCATTGTACTCTATTATGAGCCTAATGAGTGAGGAGTAAAGGGGCACAATCACATCCTTGGATCTGGATGAGAAATCCTTTGTGATCAGGTGTGCCACATAGAAGGATTTCCTGACAGTTTTGGCTATGTGGTTATCAAAGGAGAGCATGCTATCTACTTGGGTACCCAGGTCCCTAATTACTTCTTCTGTACTTAGTGGATTCCCATCTATGTGGTAGTTTGTTGGTACTTTGTTTTTCCCAAATGGGATTACTATGCATTTTTTGGCATTTAGCTTGAGGCCGTGACTTTGACACCAGGTGTTTGTCTCTCTGAGACCCTTTTGCAGGATGTCTGTGTCAGCTGGAGAGTCAATTATTGCACCCAATTTACAGTCATCTGCGAACTTGGTTAGCCACAGTCCCTCCGCCTTTGCCTGTACTTCGGAAAAATATATACCAAACAGGAGGGGTCCCAGGACTGAGCCCTGTGGGACTTCGCTTGTGACTGGTTTAGAGTCAGACATGGCACCTGCCACTCTTACTGTGTGGGTTCTGTCTGAGAGCCAATTGGCAACCCATCTCGGGACATAGGGGTTAATATTTAAGCTGGTGAGTTTGTCTATGATTCCTGAGTGTGGGATGGTGTCATACACCTTAGCGAGGCCCAGATATGCTGTGTGGACCACCTTCCCTTCATCTATGGCCTTGGTGACTGTTTCAAAGAAGTCGACCAAGTTCAGGAGGCAAGATCTGCCATTAACAAAGCTGAACTGGGTGGGGTCCAGTGTCTGGAGGTTCCCAATGTCCCTGTTAATGAGCTCCATGATAATGCGTTCCATGGCTTTGCAGACCAAGCTAGTCAAGCTTATAGGGCGATAGTTCCCAGGGTCAGTTGTGGCACCACCTTTGTGGAGTGGTACAGCAACAGTCGTACCACTCCACATTTGTGGAGTGGTACGACTGTTGCTGTACGCCATTCTTTGGGTACATAGCCTGTAGAGAGGCTGAGTTTGAATAGTGATTTGAGATAGATGTTTAGTTTATTTTGAAGCTCGTGTAAGACACAACCTGGGATAGCATCTGGTCCCATTGATGCTGTGTTTTTGGCCTTTGCAAGGGCAGTCTTTACTTGTGTGTCTGAGATATCTGGAGCGCCACATTCTTCTGGGATGGGTGCTAGCCCCTTTGGTGGAGGGGGGGGTGAAGTTTGCACTGAACTTGTCAGCCAGGATGTTGGCAATGTCGGTTGGTTCAGTGTATATATGGCCATTATGCACTAACTCAGAGCATATCTGAGAGTTTGCCCTTAGACTCTTGACATAGTTAAAGAAGGCCTTGTGCTTATCCTTAGAGTTATTGGCTATTTTTCTTTCGAAGTTGGCCTTGGATGATTTAATGAGGGAGCGCAGTTTTTTACTGATGTTAATCAGAGATGCCTTCTTATTTTGGAATTTTGTTCTATCTTGCAGGAGTTTCCTCCTTCTGTTGTAAAGTTTATTTATGGCCGGGGTCCACCAGACTGACTTCCTCTTTTTTGAGGAGTTGGGCTTGATTTTTCTTGGGATGGCTCGGTCCATGCATTCTTGAAGGTGTTCATAGAATGCACTTGTAAAATATTCTGCCGATGGGTCATCATTTTCCATTTGATTGGGAGCTTTGAAACTTCCCACCTCGGTCTTGAGGAGTGTGAAGTTGGCTTTAGAGAAGTTTTTTACCTTGATTTCCTTGACTGGGGGGGGGGGGGGTCTGGATGTGGATGTCCAGTGTGATTAGTTTGTGATCTGATCTTACCAATGACGAGTTTACCTCAGGTGTGGAACATAGGTTCCCCATGTTGGTGATGACCAGGTCCAGTATGTTGTCACCTCTTGTGGGAGTGGTGACCAGCTAGCTGTTCAAGGGTGTTTGAGTTTATAAACTTAAGGAAGCATTGGGCTAGGGCGTTTGAGCTTGAGTAGTTTTCCCAATCAATGTTTGAATAGTTGAGGTCACCCAGAAGCATGGTGTTGGGTAGAATCTTCATACTTTCTAATGTTCTCAGGAATGCTGCGTGAGGGTCCTGAGACAAGGTGGGAGATCTGTAGCAAGCTATAAATTGAACAGTCAATTTACCCGCTGTCAATTGCACTTGGATGGTCTCAGATTCCGCGTGCTGTGCTACTAACCTGGAGGTGTGGGTGTTCTTGATGAATATGGACACACCCCCTCCTTTTGTGTTTCGGTCCTGGTTTTGGGACCTAAAGGTATTGTAGGAGTTATAGCCTGGTAGTGCTGGGGTGCTCTCTGGAGCTTTAAACCAGGTTTCTGTCACTGCACATACGTCGATTTCTTCCATACTAAGGAGAGCCTTGAGTGCATGCATTTTGAGATTTAGACTTCTGGCGTTTTGCAGCATTACCCTCAGTTTTTGTTTATTATTTTTGTTTATGGAGGCGGGTTTGTGTTTTGAGCTTTGCCTAAAAAAGGAAGTATTGGGGCGGCAAGAGTCTTGGCCAGTATTCAAAAGCCCAGAGGCGACAGGTGCAAGCCATCTCTGGTGAAGCAACGTGGCTTGTCAAGCATGTCGTCCCAGGCTGACAAGTACTGGATCCCCTTTGAATGACACCAGTAGTTTAACCAATTGTTGAAACTGATAATTTTTTCTTCGTATGCTGGCATCATTTTGGGTGAGGGCAGGATACTACTCAGAGTCAGAGTCATACCAGCCTGGGCTACATGGTCAGAGAGCTCCTCTATGTCTCTTTTCATGTAGTCCAGGGAGGTACATCTCAGGTCATTTACGCCAACATGTACAATGACAGAGTCATATTTGTACTTGTTGTGGAGTGACCTGAGTGCATGTGTTATGTGGTGGATTCTGGCACCCGACAGGCAGCTTACGGTAACCTTCCCCTTGTTCAGTCTAGTGAGTGGGACGTCTGTGTGCCTGATGATAGAATCACCGATTACTAGTGTGTTATTTAGCCTTAGGGGATGATTTTCCTGCTTAGTTTAGCAAAAGCATATTGGTGTCAAGCGGGAATGGAAATCAAGCCAGAAGCAGATAAAAGTCAGGAAGCTACTGAATGTGCCAAAAAAACAAAAGAAAGAATACCAGGTGAAGGATCAGATAAGAAGGCAAGAAATGTGGAAAATGCATGATTATAGTTGCAAGTATAGAAAACACTTGGGACAACCTCATGTTGATCAGGATCGAATGCAGGTATGGTTAAGGAGAGGTGAATTTAAACCAAAAGACAAAAGGTTAATAGTTGTGGCCCAACATAGTGGACTACATACACTTTGGTTTACAAAGTCCATTAAACATAAGGGAGAAACAGACAAATGTAAGTTTTGTAAAACAGCATTGGAAACAGTCACACATCTTGTTGCTGGTTGTGATATACTGAAGGCAAAAGGACTGTATGCTGAAAGGCTTAATAATGTGGCAAGACTGTTGCACTGGGGATTGTGCAAACATTATAATACTGAAGTAAAACACTGGAAATATGAGCCACAAAGCATCATAGAAAATGATAACACTTATATCATATGGGATCACCCATTACTAACAGTTCAAAAAATAGATGCGTAAAAACCAGAGCTCACTGATAGAACCCAAGTAATCAAAATAGGGGAAGCCACCTCAAACAGTAGACCCGTAACAAGCAGTGTACCCCAGGGTTTGGTCTTAGGGCATCTGTTATTTGGGATATGCTTTTCTGAGGTGCAGGCCAAAACCAGTGGGCTATGGCTGACCAAGTTTGCAGATGAATGCAAGCTGGGTGATGTCATCAATTCCCCTAGTAATGTGGACATCCTCCAACAGGGTCTCACTCAGACAAATGACTGGTGCCAGAAACATGGCCTCAAGCTGAATACCAAAAATGCATCATCATCCCCTTTGGCGACAGTGAAGTCCCCACAAATTATCACATTAATAACATTCTAAAGCACTCAATCAGTCATGAGGGATTTGGGCACCCAGGTTGATAGCAGCCTGACTTTTGACCATCATGTTGCTTCTGTTGTATGGAAAGCCTTCTACATTGCCCACCTCATAAGTAAGGGTATCTCAATGAGGTCATAACATCCCTGTATTCTTCCCTTATAAGGCCCATTACTGAGTAGAATGCCCCTTTCAGCATGTACCTCTCAAAGCACATGCAGCAGCTGGAGAAACCACAGAGGTTCCTCACCAGGAGAATCCAGGGCCTCAAACATCTACCATACACAGGCTAAAAGCCTTATCCCTCTACTCAAGTTCATACAGACTCCTCAGAGGTGACCTCTGTCTGGCATACAAGGCGATCACAGACCTCACCTTGATGGGACTGCTGCATATCCTCAAGTCAAGCTCCACTTGAGTAACCCACATGCACGGCCTCAACCTGGTCTGTGACATCAACAAGACTTGTTGGTGGGACAAATGTGTCCCAGGGACTTCCTCATCTATAGAATAGACTCCTTCTCCACATCAGGCAGAGTACCTCTTTAACCCTGGATAACTGGATGAGAAACAGCAATACATCCCTGGGATTCCACAAATGTCCCTGCTGGACAGGGGCATCAGGTCCTGATTTGTCTAAACACGGGCTAAACTCTTCATTAGGCTTATAAGGGCCTCGGGACCAATAGCCTAGTAACCTCATATGATCCTATGAGAAGAAGACAAAAGTAGCACTGATCATTAAAATTGCTACACCCAGTGCCTATAATGTCTTACATACAGAGAAATATAAAGTCATAAAATACCATGATTTGCAGGCAGAAACAAGGGCAATGTAGAAGAAAGATACACAGACAGTTCCACTAGCAGTAGGAGCAAGTGGTCTTATAAAATCATACTTAGATAAGTTACTGATACATTTACTCTGTACGAATTGCAGAAGGAGTCATTACTGGGCACATTGCGGGTGCTGCGAAGAGCACTTCTGGCTAACACCAAAGACTGAAACAATACTACTCGTGAACTTTAATCATACTTTGACTTTGGAATGGGGTCCATTCCCGTCATGTTTTCAGCAACCCAAAAGACTTGGAGAAATTAAAAAAAAAGTAAATTTGCCCTCTGCCACTAGCTAAAATCCTGCTGGCCAACTATGGCACTGTTTATGCATCAATTCTGAAATACCACAATATTAGAGATAATTCCCCTTTATCCATACAGTTTGAGATGGACAGTTACTATCCCTTTGATACATACCAGTCACCACATGAACTTTTACACCTATGGGAACCTCTTGAAAAGCCTTTGGCTACACTACTTGTGGACTGTGGTGATGTTTTTCTTAGAAAATGCTTTTTATTTTGAGAGTTACTCATTGGATAAATGCATAAGGCACACATGATAGCTTTCTGCTAGCTGCTCTTGTTTTACTGGCATGGAATTTATAAGATTTATGGAGGAAAATGGAATTCATCATGCAAGAACACATCATATAGCACTTAATGAAAAAAAAACAATTAGAGGAATTTCATGAAATAATTCAGACTGGCATTTGCACAGAACTATTCACAAAATTGTGATCTGGCCAAGTTACCTTTTGTCAGTATGAATACCATCTAGGGTCTCTGCTAAAAATAGGCCATGCCTAATGAAAGTAACCCAGTTAGCAAAAATCAAATGCATAAAAAATATAATTAATATATAGTTATATGTATTGGTGTGTATATGTGTGTGCATGCTCATGTATGTCTGTGTGTCTCGTTTGTGTGCATGTGTGTAGCTCTAGTTCATATAGCTGACATTTCAGAACATCATTATATGATTGAGATTATATGATTGATGTTCTGAAGAATTAAAAAAAAAAGAAACAATAAATACAGTATTTCTGCAGGTGGGCAAACCCCCCAGATAGCTGACATTTCAGAACATCATCATATGATTGAAATTATATGATTGATGTTCTGAAGAATTTTAAAAAAAAGAAACAATAAACACAGTATTTCTGTAGGTGGGCAAACCCCCTAGAACCCCCCACAGCATGCTAATTATATATACCAGCCCAGTGATCACACTGCAGTGGGTGAAAGGGCAAATTCTCCAATCTTCACTGTACTACAATCTTCATACAAACAGTTCACTACAAGGCTGATAAGCTCCGAGTGGTGTGAAGTATGGAGGGGCTTATCCCCCTGCAAAAATGCTTATTTTGGTGTTTTGCTTCTTTTCATTGTTGTAGACAGTCTGGTCACTTGATAAAAGGTACCCTTCTTCATGTGGAGCTACTTTCTGGTGAACCAATTGCCAGAGTTTTCAATGTATGTCATCATATGGTAGCCAGGCTGTAATGTGTAGAAACACAAAGAGTGGCAGCACCACATTTAATTAATTAATTAAATATTTGTTAACAGGTCTAATTCATAAACCCTTTTCAGCCAAGACTCGGGCCACAGGGACACAGTGAAATGCAATGGATTTGGATTATTATTATTTTTTTGGATAATGGGAGCAAATCAGAATACCTAGAGGAAATCCTTGCAGACAGGGAGGCAGACAACCTGCACGGACACAGTGACCAGGAGTGGGGACTGAAACCTGATGCATGCTGTGACCAGGAGTCAGGACTGAAACCTGATGCATGCTGTGACCAGGAGTCAGGACTGAAAGCGGATGCATGCTGTGACCAGGAGTCAGGACTGAAACCTGATGCATGCTGTGACCAGGAGTCAGGACTGAAAGCTGATGCATGCTGTGACCAGGAGTCAGGACTGAAACCTGATGCATGCTGTGACCAGGAGTCAGGACTGAAACCTGATGCATGCTGTGACCAGGAGTCAGGACTGAAAGCGGATGCATGCTGTGACCAGGAGTCAGGACTGAAACCTGATGCATGCTGTGACCAGGAGTCAGGACTGAAACCTGATGCATGCTGTGACCAGGAGTCAGGACTGAAACCTGATGCATGCTGTGACCAGGAGTCAGGACTGAAACCTGATGCATGCTGTGACCAGGAGTCAGGACTGAAACCTGATGCATGCTGTGACCAGGAGTCAGGACTGGATGCATGCTGTGACCAGGAGTCAGGACTGAAACCTGATGCATGCTGTGACCAGGAGTCAGGACTGAAACCTGATGCATGCTGTGACCAGGAGTCAGGACTGAAACCTGATGCTTGCTGTGACCAGAAGTCAGGACTGAAAGCTGATGCATGCTGTGACCAGGAGTCAGGACTGAAACCTGATGCATGCTGTCAAGCACAAATCTTAGCAGTTTTGTGTATGTGCGTGTGTGTGTGTCGGTATTACATATCACTACAGAAACCCTTCCATATTATGCATATAATTCAGACACAGATCACAAAAGGAGTAAGGCACAAGGCCAGCGATCTTCCGTCCCACATCAGCCAGCTTATGAATGAATAGCATTCATTTCAGAGGGTGGAGTAGAGTTACAGAGTGCTGTTTGGGGTGAGAATGCATAATTAATGTTTCTGTGATATTTGGATAAATAGCTACAGAATATGGATATTAGTTCCCTGCTTTGGAAGGTGTGGAATGAACCCTAAAATGACACAGTTTCTCAGCACACATTTATTCTTTATCTGATTGACTATCTATGTATTTGCATGTAACTGATAAGGCTTGAAAGTAGATGAACATTGTTCAAATATTATTGTGTATACACATGTTCAGTTTTAAGCATGAACCCAAACTAAAAGCCCTTTCATGTCTTTTTGTGCTTATGAAAGGGACTAAACATTTTCTCTTACTGAGCAAAATTTCAGAAAATCTTTGAGAAAATTGTTATCTTGTCAGCATGAGCAGAACTAGGGAAAATAAATGGTCTGGCAGCCAAGTCCTTGAACTTTCCTACTGCTGTAAAGCATTCCTCTTGAGTGCTTTCAAGGATCAACAGTCTGTTACCAGTCTTCCATTGCTGGGCAGATAGATAAATTCCCTTATGTAAAAAAAAAAAAAAATCCACATTTTAATTTTATTACAGAAACTTAACTTTTTCTGTGAAGAAAATTACTTTTTGGGCTGGGGTAACTGTTTTAAATGATTTTCACTGTATTTCTTGGGCTGAAATTTTACTTTTACGATATTTGCATGTTTTACTGACTGCTGAAGTTTCTTTCAGTATAGTATTTATTTGATTTATAATATTTATATGCAGCTTATGCGGTGGTGGTGCTGCTGCGGTAGCATTGTCGCCTCACAGTAAGACGTTGTCCTCCTCTGTTTGATTCTCAGCTAAAGCGTCTTCTGTTCTGTGTGGAGACATGCGTGAATGGGCGTACCTTCGTTGAAGGTTGTGCGTCAGGGCTGGCAAACTCGGCACGTAAAAATCTACTGCCAATCATTAGAGGACCGGAGTTCCGCTGTGGCAACCCCTAACCGGGAAAAGCCGAAAGATACAACATATGCAGCTTGAATTTGCAGTGAATAGTTTTCAATTTTAACTTGCTTACTCATGTCTGCAGAGACCAGCATCACTCCCCTCCTGTGTGTATCAGTGAGCAGCGCAAGACCTGTGTTTTAATCTGTTAAAATATTTGTTGACACTTGACTGTCAACAGTCATATTTACAATTTAGTTCTTAAGTCCTGCTCAGTAAGACATAACTTATGGACTTGTAGCCTGACTTTCTCCTGTAAGGACTTTGGCTGACATCAATGTCACTTCGCCTCACAGTAAGACGTTGCCCTGTTAGATTCTCAGCTAGAGCGTCTTCTGTGTGGAGACGTGCGTGAATGGGCGTACCTTTGTTGAAGGTTGTGCATCAGGGCCGGCAACGCGGCACGTAAAAATCCACTGCCAATCATTAGCGGACCGGAGTTCCTCTGTGGTGACCCTTAACCGGGAAAAGCCGAAAGACACAACGACAACATACATGAACTCTGAAGAATGAATTTTCCTAGAGATTTCAGGGTTCTGCGATAAAATGTAAATCTAGTAAGTACATCATTTCAAATATCTATGCTCCAACTAAAGTTTTGATTTAGTAACTCTTACATGTATGCATTTCCTTATGAAGTGTTTTATTATTGTGGGATATTTTGTGTTTCTTTTATGTTATTGGAAGAATAGTGACGATCAATTAAGGAAGCGAATTTTGTACTAGAATAACCAAAGGCACACATATATGTCCTCTTGTACTTGAGTTATATCTGAAGATATTGCTCGAAGCTTTGGCAGTAATGAAGACTGGATTGAGCCAGTGTCTTTGCGTGACTGTTAAAGTGTTAACAGCAGAAATAAAGCTGAACAACATGCTGCTGTCATAACATTTTAAATCACAATCGTAGTCCAGTGTTCTTCATTATCGCCTAGTTTTCCTGCCCACTTGTCTGTCAGCTGTCCCTCATTTGCACAACTTCCCTGATTTTCTGTTAATTTACTGAGGATTAGAGTCAGTCAGTTATGTCAGGCATTATAGTTTCATGTTCAGTTACTGTCCAGAAAATGCAAGTTGATGCAAACTGTTCTAGTAAATTAACTTTTTAAGGGAGTTGGGTTAGCATTTAAAAAATGCCCCTGGTTTTAGACCTCTGCTCCCTATTATTAGAGCCCTTGTTCAGAATTCTTGAGCAAAGAAATTTAGAGGTATGGCATCATGCAAACTTTATGTTTAGTGTCCTGCATTCACAAAGACAGCCCTGATTTTTGTTTGTATATTTCCTCTTCTCTTAAAATTTATAACTTTTTGAGAAATAGTGTGGTGGATTATAGTCAGTAAATAACAATTATAAAATTCTTTTACTTCAAAAATGGGCAATAATGGAGAACACTGGACTGAGTGTAACTCATGCTCATATTCATAGTAGCAAGTATCGCCAGAGCTTCTTTATAAAAGTTGTTGTTGTCTTTCGGCTTTTCCCGGTTAGGGGTTGCCACAGCGGAACTCTGGTCCGCTAATGATTGGCAGTAGATTTTCACGAACGCCGAGGTGCCAGCTTGACATTCAACCTTCAACGAAGGCACGCCCATTTACGCATGTCTTTCGAATGCCCACCCAACCGCGGAGAGGACATGCAGACTCCACACAGAAGGCACTCCACGCACTCCAACCGAGAATCGAACGGGAGACCCTCTTGCTGTAAGGCAACAATGCTACCGCTGCACCACCGTGGAAGTAGAGCTTCTTTATAAAAGTGCACTTTATATATCACTTTGGTTATAAATCTTTGTATACATGTTAGCTCAAAATAGCCAGAGTAATGCTAAATGCTAATGTTGTATCTCATATCCTGAGGGTGTGTGTGTGTGTGTGTGTGTGTGTGTGTGTGTGTGTGTGTGTGTGTGTGTGTATGTGTGTGTGTGTGTGTGTGTGTGTGTGTGTGTGTGTGTGTGTCTGTCTGCTTTAGTAGGGGAAGAAGAAACAACAAAAAAGACATAGTCATGGTATGAGAATACATTGAAGAAAGAGACAGACATAAGTTAGCAAAGTAGAACTCCTTAGGAAATATTTAATTGTTTACAAAAATGTTCACTAGCAGTTCAAAGAATTAGACTACCACAGATCTAGAAAAGTTGCACAACTTATGATTTGTAACTTGATTTTTAATAAAATGCTGTAAAATCGAAGGATGTATGTACACACACCTCTCAACCTATTAGCACAGGAAATCTGGACAAAGCCTAAAATAATGGGAGGGGGGAGGCCATAGGGTCATATTTTAAATATTGCTTTCATAAACGTAGAAAGTTGTTAAATAATAAGATTTGTGTTAGCATGCATTTTATGAAGGATATGAAAGGATATACAGTCTGAAATTCAAATGTATGTCATTATTTATTTAGTCACTTCAGTCCTAAGGGATTTGTCAGAAAACCACACATTTTATGAGGAACAGACCAAAAATACGAAGCAAAAATGTGGACAGTTGAGAGGTATGTTATATGTTGATAGATGTGCAACTTTCCACAGGTGCTGCTGAATATGAATGCGGTAAACAGAAAAACAACAGTAATATGCGATAAAACATTTGCTTTCAAAATGTTTTTATTATTACTATTACTTCTCAGTCCACTCCATGTGTCCTGAATATATTTGTGTTCTACTTCTGCCAACACACACACACACACACACACATATATATATATATATATATATATATACTTTTATACATATAGGTGTATGTGTGTTAACCCACAAGGATAAAGCCCGAGTGAGTAAATCCTACCTGAAATGGGAAAATCTTGCTTTTTCCATTATTGTTATGATAAATAACTCAGTTAAAGAATCTTATCTCCTTAGATTAAGTATTTTATATGGAAGAATTACTTTCTGTCTATATTTCTTTACAGTGAAATGTTTCAGCCCATGGCATTCAGTATATGTCACTTACAGCTGAACCATAAAAGCTGAGCTTATGATATTGTTTTACTGGGTGAATTTCTTTCAAATTTATATCTTCAAAAAATATATTTTCTAAATTACTGAGATTGACAAGACTGAGGTCTGGGAGCGCTTTATTTTGTTTCAAGTTGTTGTGAGTTTGGTGCTTGTCTTATGATGGCAACAAGTTCACATTAGTTAAGCTTTAGTGTTATTTTAATAATTCTTGTAGTTGGCTGTCTTGACATTAACCACAGAGGTCCTCCTATGGGTACTGTTGAAAGTAGAAATACATCTATAATAATAGTTTGTCATACATGACAACAGAGAAGGATGCCTCCTGTTATTAAAGGTATGTGCTGTGTGTTGGCATACACTGCTGAGAGCAAAAAGTAGAGTTATTTTGTGCTATATTTTCATATTATTATTATAATATTTATTATTTTTAATTAACTTGATGCTTTCATTTCTTAGTATAGTTTATTTATTTATTTATTTTCAGTTTGATTACCGGGGAAGTCCACTGGGCCAGAACGTGCCCATTTTCAGTGGTGGCCCAGGGAGAAAAGCTCCATAAGCAACACGAATACAATAAAGGTTACATAATGCAAAAGGTAAAATACATATATAAATTCATACAATCAGGAAAAGCAAATGCATAAATTGTACATTATAAACACAATTAAAGACAATAGATAACACAGTTTATAGGTATTTACATTCAGAGCAACAAGTTTCAATTGTCTGAAAAATAAGCATCTGAGGTTACTTGGTATTTACAATATTTACATACTTGGAGTCAAGAGAGAGAAATTGCGTAATCTGAGGATGTTAGCTTAGGTTTGTTTTAAGAGAATAGAAAAATAAAAGTTATAGAGTAGTGTGGAGCAAGGAGTATGGAGAGCTCAAAGGTGAAATTTCTTTGAATTTATGTAGGGTGAAAGCAGGAACATTTACATTTAGTAGACAGGTATGAGAAAAGTTGGGTCTTGAAGGATTCAGAGTTAGGTATAGTCCTAAGTGAAGGAGGGAGAGAGTTCCATTTTTTGCCTAGAGTGAAAGAGAGAAGGAGTTGGCCTGCAGGACATTTGGGTTTGTGGATAGAGATTACATTTTGGTGTTCAGATCTCAGAGATCTGTTTGGGATGTATGGGGGAAGGATGTTAAGGTTGGGCATGTATCTGGGTAGAATATTAATTTGTGAGCGGTGGTTAGTTGGAGATAGTCTAGGTGGTTAGAGAGTTCGAGCCAGTTCAGAGATTGTAGGGTAAGGCAGTGGTGAGTAGAGGTTTTGGATTTAGTTGCAAATTTAGAGATCTTACTATAGCAAGTTTCGAGTTTAGAGGTGCTGGAACAAGACAGGTTAGATAGAAGAGGGGCTCCATATAGTAAAGAAGGTAGGAGGTAGGTAGTTGCTATAGTATGTCTGGAGGAGTTGGAGAGAAAGCAGTTATTCCTATAGAGCATGCCTAGCTTTTGGTGGGTTTTCTTTATGTTTTGTTGTATGTGGATATCGAATTTAAGGTGTTCATCTATGGTAATGCCAAGGAGTTTTGCAGAAGGGACCACTTCTATAGCAGTGTTGGTTTGGCTTAGGACTTTGAAAGCATTTTTGTCGAAAGAGAAAGCCCTGGAGGAAGGGAAAGTAATTATTTTAGATTTATTAGAGTTGAGAGAGAGATGGTTTTGGTGCACCCAGTTCTCAGTACTGGAAAAAGCTATTTGGGTTTTAGTCAATAGTTCAGGCAGGTTAGAGGCAGCACAGACTAAGGTAGAGTCATCAGCATATTGGATAACTGTAGTGTCAGGGATGACAGTGTGAAGGTTATTTATGAAGATGTTGAAAAGCATGGGTCTGAGGATGGACCCCTGGGGAACACCGGTGGGTGTCGGCATAAAGGAGGAGGTAGAGTTCTTCCATCTGACAGCTTTAGATCTGTCTGATAGGTAACTGGAGAACCAGGATAGAGTATCAGGGGAGAGATGAAGGTTGGTGAGATGAAAGAGAAGGTGCTTGTGGGAGATGGTGTCAAAAGCTTTAGAAAGATCTAGCAGTACTGTGGATACTAGTAATCCAGAATCCTGGGCTTCATTTACTGTTTCTAAGATGGATAGTAAGGCAGTAATGGTGCTGTGGCCAGGGCGGAAGCCATGTTGGGTGGGTGTTATGAGGTGGTTCTGAGTTAAGAAAGGCACAAGTTGGTGGTGGACACATTTTTCTAGAATTTTTGATATTGGCGAGAGTAGGGCAATTGGGAAGTTGGAGATACTGGTGTTTTTACCTCCTTTGTGAAGAGGTAGAATGAAGGCAGAACATCAAAGTTTGGGTACATATGACTCTTTTAAAGATCTGTTAATTAGGATGCTGATAGGGATAGCAATACCTTCAGCAGCAGATTTGAGGAAGGAGGAGGGTATGTTGTCAGGGGCATTAGAGCATGGCTTTAGTTTGGATAGGAGTCTTGTTATAAAAGTAGTTGAAACAGGTTTGAGCTGGAAATTAAGAGGACAGTTATGAGGGTTGTTAGGTGTAGAGGAAAGAGAGTTGGATGGATTATTGTTTGGAAAAGATTTGGTTAGCTTAGCTATGGATTCTGTAAAGAATGTGTTGAAGTGAGAGCTTAGTTCCATGTCAGTTATGCTAGGGTCAGGGCAGGGATTATTCCTGGACCCTGGATGGAGTAGGGAATTAACTGATTTCCAGAATTATTTTGGGTTCTTGTTATTGTTGGACTGAAGTTTATTATAGTAGTTTTTTTTTTGTCCAAGGTGATTAATTTTTTTACTTGGTTGCGGAGTTGGGTGTATTGAAGCAAGGTAGAAGACATTTTATTTTTCTGGTACAGCTTCCAGGATTTGTCCCTGCGATGCATGCTTTGTTTTGTTTCTTTGGATAGCCAAGGAGCAGAATTAGCTGTGACTCATTTGTTTCTTGGCGGGGCTTGGGAGTTAAGAGTTTTTAGGAAGATAGAGTTAAAATGTTCTACAGCATTGTCAAGGGGAAGAGTATTTAGGATTTGCCAGTTAGTATGTTTAAAAGTGTTTGAGAAATTTGTGGGGTTGGAGTTGCTGAGATTACGAGTGTGGATGTAAAGGTGTTGATATTGGGTGAATTTGGCTGAGCGATGTATGAAAGCAGGGAGATGGTCACTAAAGTTGTCTGTTTGTTTGGATGGGAGACGAGGATAAAGTCGATGATGGATCCTGGGGGGTGTTTTTTGTTAGGACGAGTGGTTGAGTGGATTACTTGGGTGAAGTTGTAGAAGTTAATGAATATGGAGGGGGAAGGTGAGTTGATTTTATTCCAATCAATATTAACATCGCCTAGAATGTAGGTTTCAAATTTTATTTCATTTGAGGTCCATTAAAGAATAATTTCAAGGGTAGAGATGTTGTCGCCTGGGGAGATATATAGGGAGATAATGCAGATATTTTATGTTTATTTAGTCGTAGGAGACTAGCTGTTAGTTCAGATTTTTTGAATTGTGGAGTTGGGATTTGTAGAGGGATTAATGAAAGAAGGTTAGAGTAGATTAGCACAGAGCCTCCACCTTTTTTATTTAAACAGCCACTTCTGTGGATTTGGAAACCAGGAGGTAAGATTTCAGAGTCAGCAATATGGGGTTTTAGCCAGGTTTCAGAGATGGCTAAGATGTCAGGTTGGTTGTGGCAAATCCAAGCTTGTACTTGGTGTATTTTGTTATTAAGGCTCTGGGCATTGATAGTGAAGAATTTTAGGGTGTTAAGAGAGGAAGCAGAAGAAGAAGAGGGAGGGGGGAAGGGGAGCGTGCAGTAGAAGCAGTAGGGGATGGGGGGAAGGAGTTGTTATTTGTGAGGCAAGGGCCAGGGTTGGGATGGGTATCTCCAGATAAGGCTAGGTCATTATAGGGAGTAACTTTTACCTTTTGGGTTTGTTAAGAAGGAAGCTGTTTGGGGCTAGCAGTAGTTTAAGAGTGAAAGTATTTGTTGTGGTGGAGAAGAGTTTGGGATGGAATAGGTACAGTAGGTTAGGAGGAATAAGAGAGGAAGGGATGATGTGGAAGTGGGTAGATAGAAATGGTTGCAGGTGAGTACAAGGGATAGTTTGAGTAAGGTAGGCTTAGGGGTGTTTTGGAAGAGTAGCAAAATAAAGAGGAATTAGCAGTACAAGAAGGGAGCAAGGGACACGGATAGTATAAAGGATTTTGGAGGGCATGTTTACAAAAGGGGGGATTGAAGAGAGAAATGTAGAGGAA